>NC_142520.1:52694877-52952377 GCF_964205215.1 Stylophora pistillata | reverse complement strand
TCATATTGACAAACAAATGACAGTTACATCAATCGACTGATCAATCTGAATACATATTTGCTGACAATTGTCACCTTAATAAAAAAGACGTTTTTTCAATGCCATTACTTGCATTTACTAAAAAAGAAAATGACGTCTCGCAAATACCACCTTAACTCTTTGGTAATCTGATATTACGGTTTAGTAGTACCACTATATAGAATCACTTACAGACAGAAAATGTGCGAGGTTAAGGAATTCGTAGGAAGTCATATCGTTTCAAAAAATAACTATTTGGGTACATCTCGGTGTACACTATAAAACACCGGGATAAGCTCCGGCCTGATGGGCATCTTGGCTCGAACGTGAACTTTACGTTACCTAATTTAAATTTCTAAATGTCTACAATTGTTAAATTGCCAAACGTGCTGTTATTAAGGGTTGCAATATCTTCAAAACGTGCTACAAACGGAGGAGCTAATTTATCAGTGGTGACAATAGCTGCTCCGTAGGGAGGGGTGACTGTGCGAGTCGATAGCCGCGACAGTGCCAATTGTTGGCTGACCAGAAAAGTCACAGTCTTGCCATCATAAATAAATATCGAAGCACAGCGCTTGTTCTGTCTCGCTAGCCGGCGAAGTTGCTCCTCTACGGTGGACAGGCTGTGCTGATCACATACCCTAACAGGGTATGTCTGTCCAAGTTTAACAGTGGCATTACGGTGGACAAGCTGTGCTGATCACATACCCTAACAGGGTATGTCTGTGCAAGTTTAACAGTGGCATATCTGCTGAATCATTGACCAGCTTCGGCGGCATTCAGGTATCCATGTGGCAATGAATGACGGGAATTGTCATACAACACGTTTCCAAGACGCATGCACAAGTAAAGAAACTTTGTCCAATCTGAGGGCAGGTCAGGTTTGCAAGCGGAAGCGAAATGTCGACTGTTAGGAACGTGTGAGCGACTGCTAAAGAAATCAGACTACAGGCATTGCTTCCATTGCGACCATCGATACTAGTCTGGCAAAATTCTGGGGGGAACATCCAACTGTACACGTCACCATCGACCAGGGAAACAGGTTCAACTTGTCTGGAAGGTTCTGTCACAATATCGTCACCCAGTTCCGCCCCAATGTCATCCCACTCTGGTTCACTCGAGGTAGACTCCTCATCATCATCTCCAAAATGTTGATTGTTGCTGTCAGCGAATTCAAACTCACTAGAATCACCTTTTGTAGCCGCTTTAAACATGGCAACTCCTTGGGCGATTTGTGCCTTAGCAAAGTCCAAACCTTTTCGTGCTAATGAGATCTTTCCGCGCACAGCAAGGGACTCTGTGCCTTAACGGCCCTCCTGAAAAAGAAGCCAAAATATCATTCAGTCTGTCTTTACTTAGTCCATGTGTTTTTATATGCAACAATTCAAATTTACAATATATTTCTGGGTATATGAATATGGACGGAAACGTGTGCATGTACGTTTGCGTGATTGCCCTTGCAGACCACTAGCTTAGCTGGAACAAAACCTGGCAGAGATTAACTAAAGGTTGATCTAACGTTGGGAGAGAAGAATCAAAGGTAATGTCAGAGGCACACCTACCGAGCTACCTTCAGAGGAGGAAACTGGCCCACTTGCCTCGTCCAATGAACAATCTTCATTACATTCTAAAAATTGAAGAGTACATTGATTTAATAACATGCAACATTCATTATTTTGCACCAAAATGGAAATGCTGTTCGCATACCTGACAAAACTGCTTTCAGACTTTCAATTGTTGATAAGATTTCTGGAATAACAGTGTCCTTGTAGAACTTCAAAAATCCAGTCATCTCTTTTTCCAAAAGTAGCTTCTCCTCTGTCAACCTTCTGCCCTCCAGATACTTCTCCACAACTTGTTTCTTAGTACGTAGAGGCATTTCTACAAAAAAAAATAAAATAAAAATATAGAAAATAAAAAAGAAAGACATCCAAAATCTAATGAAGACATTAGTTTGTTAAAACTGATATCCAAATATGGCGTCCTTAAATCGTGCACGATTGCAAAGCAAGTCATAATTTATCACAGCGTAAAAGTGTCATCACAGGGTACAAAGAAGTTCAATTTTCCAGCTTGCCCGAATTTCCCCCATAATAATCTCCCTAAAAACTTTCACTTCCCTTCAGGCATGTTGTGGGTAAAATCCACTGACCCAACAGCAACATCGCGTGACTAGCCTGGGGCTATAGGACACCAACTTCTTTGTACCCTGTGTCGCCACATGCTAATCATCATCTTAAAATCAAATGGGACTCATTAACATCATTTTGGGGGTGTTTGCAGTTTAAACCAAACTCATGCATTTCGTGTTCTTTCTTTTCACAAGTTTTCACAATACAGTCATAGAAACATGAATATATTCAAATATAAAATATATACACTACATTGTAATTTATTTACCACCATTCTGATCATGTATAGCCCACGGAAAGTTGTTGTCAAGGGCATCTGCAATTTCCACTTTACAATCTGTGGTAGTGTAGTGTCGCGAAGTCTTTAACTGGAACGGAACAGACTCAAATATACAAGAAGAGTTTACACCCAAAGTAGTCAGATCCAACGTATCTAAAACGTCCTTGGGCTTAGCAGCCAAGCCTGCAATATCCATGGATACCCGGATATGACAAGCAAGACCATTGTACTCTGAAATAAGCCTTGCAAGGTCTGATTTTTCTTCAGTGATCTTTTTGCGTAAGCGATGACGTTGTTTTGAAGTATCTAGGGAAAATACAATTGTACCAAACAGGAGAAAATAGGCAAATTATGTCAGTAAAATAATTTATTAATCATCTGTCCTTATCATGCCATAGTCACATAGGCCCTCACTGTCTTGCTCCAGCAATTTACTAGTTCAGTCATCGTCATTTTCCCCAGGTCTGACGTAAGCACTACATAATGAATTAGTTCTTTTTTCATCTCATCCAAGTTCAGGTAGGCCTTCAGCTTACAGAGCATAATAGTAACATCCAAGGTGTGGTCCTCCTTCTGGCAGGCAGTCGTATTGCATTGTTATTAACTGTGTCTGTTTATGCAGTCATAACCCCATCCACCTACAGAATAGCCAGAGCCCCTATTTGCCAGCTTGTTCAGAGTTCCTGTCAGCGCCTTTGCAGCTACTGTAGCAGTCACAGGACCTGAATACTAATGTAACTCAACCTGACAGCCATTCCCCTACTTAACTATTGCCCACTTCCCACGAGTGAGGACGTTAGGGGTTGGTCTTTTGGGAAGCATCTTAATCAATAAAGATGGAATAGTGAAGCATGACTAAATACACATATTGATGACCAAAAGGCATATAATGAATAAGGAAATAAACTAACCTGCTAGTCAATTGATATTTTTCAATCCCTGGTTTATAGAAGAGGCCATAATTATATTCAATGTTCTGATGAAGTTCAAACGATTTCTGAATAGCAGCCCCACCTTCCTATGAAGATTTCCTGTCAAGTTCTGAAAATTAACAAGATAGTGCTCATCAATCAACTGGTTTTGCAGACAGGATGCAAGTTTAAATTCTTCAACTCAAACAGCATTAAACTGTAAATGGAAAATCAGGACCAAAAATCTTAGCACAAATCACTACTCAAATAATAAATTTCCCAAAAGTACTTTTAGCATGATCTCTGACTTCCGATGTCCAAACGTCAAGATTACAAGATTCAACATCTACTCCAAGTTCTCTAGCCAATGCATAGAAATCTTGACAATGCTGTTTCAGGTCCTTTTTTACCTGTGCATTATAAAATAAATACATATTAAAAATAAATACCATGTGATGCTTCCACTGATTTTTGTAATTATATCAAGAAAAATGTTTCATGACAAAACATAAACAATTTCGTCTACATTCACAGCATAATGGGGAAAAAGTTAAAAAATAATAATTAACATAAATATAATTAACAATTATTCCACGAGCGCGCGTTGGATATGAGATGATAGATAGCCAATGAGGCGTGTAGCGCCGAGTTGGCTATAATCATCTCATATCCAACAAGCGCGAGTGGAATAATTGTTTTATTAAAAACGTTAAATTAAATTATTAAATTTTATTAAATTTTTAGCTCCCTTTTAATTTTAAGCTGCCACGTACGCTTACCATATTTGTAGATTATGGTATATTGGCTGATATACCATAATGGCTAAGCCAATAAAAAGTCTTGAATTGCATTATCCAATGATCTAGTTTTTAATAATAACAAGTATAAAATGCATGATTCTAATATTATAAAAAATATTATTTAACTGTTATTAAAATAATGCTCATTCACACATCTTCAAATCATTTTTAACTCATGATATCAGAGTTGAGTCAAGCAAACTGTCACTGTGCTACGAATGCAAATGACCTTTGCAAATCTTTTACATAACAAATCAGCCAGGTTAAGAATTTTACCGGAATTCCAAGCAATAGCATCTTCAGTCAACAACTCCTCTCTTCCAGAAAAAAAAAGGAAAAAATTAATGACAACAATGATTTCATTAGAATAATCAAAAGATTTAACATTATAGCATATATTATGTCAGCATTCCTTCATGCTTAGGGAAATGAATGGGAAGGAGGTTGTACTGCAAATAACACTATTGAGTTAGAAATTTACCAACAGTTAATTTATGATCATTTAGAAGTCAAATAAAGATATATATACAACCTTCAGGGCACATGTGCTTTGATGTTGATCCACAGCGTGATACATAGCTGTTTATCTGTTCTACTTCTTCTCCTGTAGAGCAAGCAGCCCCCTCCTGCCACCACCCCCCCCCCAAAGAACCTAGCATGTGTAATGCAAAATATTCCTTTAGAATGTAACATCTATTTTTTAATTTGCTCAAGTTAAATTCAGATTAAAATAAATCTTACATGGTTGGGTTCATTGTGGAAGCAAACATCTACTTTAATAATATCCTTTATTTACTTTTCCTCAAAATATATAAATTTCTCCTTACTCTATAAGTGTCAAAACAAGTAGGAGCCACCCACAATGTTTAGATTAGATACTATGAATGAAAAGTGTACCTGACAGGACCAACTGACAATGCTGGTTTCATTTTTGATGCATTCTGGGGATCTTTTATCATCAGCCATGGCCAGTATTTGCAGACAACATCTTCCCAAAAGTATGTTACTTTTCTAGGAATCATGTACTGAATTTGAATATAATGAGAATAACCATACACTTCACCATAAAACATGTTCACTGCTCGTTGCGCAGTCCCATGTCGGCAGCCAGTAATGGTCAGCCCAGTCTCATCAAGACACTTTTTTTTCTTGAGGGTGTTTCTTGCTGCATGCCAGTGGGACTCACCACAAGTGTTATTACCAGTTTCCTTTTATAAAAAATTGGACAATATAGTAAAAACTAAGGCACAATTTACAAAGAGTAATACAAGTAATACAAAAGCTTTTATCATACATTAATTAATGTCAGAGATTAATGTCATAGCATACATTTGCCTAGCAAAAAAAACATTGATATCTCTGTTTATCAATGGCAGGGACATAACTGCAATGGGAAAGAATAAATTTATTTATAAACATAAAAGAGGATACCAACAAAACCAAGAGTAAAAAAAACTTACATACTGATTTGTATTCTTGTAAACTTTAGCTAGATGATTATCAACTTTATCATTGCTTAAAATGAATGTTTCACTATAATAGGAATCTCGATTTCTCCTAAAAACATAAAAAAAAAATTACAAAACAGGGTGGCAGGAGAGTAAAATTAAATTATAGTTATTTAAAAAGGAAAGGATTGGATGTTTTACCTCAATTTTAATTGCATAATGAAAAATAATCAAAACCTATAAGAAATTACTTACATGCGTATAAGGAGGGAGAAAAAAATCAAGAAAATACTTGTCTATTATCAATTACAATTTGGAACATTAATTTAATACAACAAAATAGCTTATGGCTTTCAAAAAATAACAAAAACTTTCATCATTAGCTCTCCAAGTGAGAAGCGATGCATAAAAGATAAAAGAGGTGCAACTTTGAGATGCTACTTCAATGTTACCCACCACCTGGAAACAAGGCCATTAATAATTGTTGTCCTTATTTAGGAGAAACAATTACATACATTAAATGCACGTTAAATGACAGGTTACTTACTCTCCAGCTGACTTGTAACGATACAACTTGGCATTGCCATCCACATGGGCTGAGTGCTGGTAGGTAGCACAGGCTGGGCATACCATAAAGTCCTTGAACTGAAGCAAATTAATCTCATGGTTGCAGAACTTCCATTCTTTAAATGCAATACTAAATGCAGAGTCATTCATAACACCAACCTAAGAATTAGATGTAAAAGATGAAAGAATAACATAAACTGATAAATACATTTCATAATCTCTGATGGGTATGTTTGCAACACTTTCAACACAGATTACTTGATGGAGAGGCATTGACTAGTTTGATTCACTGTAAAAAAAGCTAAATTTTGTTAAATGTATGAGTCAATTATAGGATACCAGGTATCACTCTTGGAGTAGGGGATGGAGATTCTAAAATCGCACTCCTTTGAAAGGAACAAAATGTATTTGAAAATATTTGGTCTTTTTAGTAGAGGACCTTACCAAAAGAGAATCATGGGATTTTTTTTATGAGTGGGTTGCTGGCTGGCTTGGGACGGAAAATGGACACACAATTTAAATTTACATTTAAATTTTTTAACAAAAAAATGTAAAAGGTAGAAAGCATTAACTATGTGTATATAAATTTAACCTTTTAAAAATATTTGAACAGAAATGACCATTTTGTACACTTTATAGCATTGTAACCTACCCTTCCTCTTAAAATAGAGAAATCTTCGAAAGATCTGAGAAAACCACTTTCAGATGATCCAGGGAGGTGCTTTTGAAGTAAATCCCACTTGGTGAGAAGATCTTGAAAAGGTATTGGGTATTTGCTAAAGTAGCAGGCCAATACCCTTCACTCACAAGTTGATTTACATCGAGTGGATCAACGGAATATTGACAACAGCTGCAGCAATAGACAGCAACATTTAAATCAAACCTTCCTATGGAAAAGACTAAAAGAAAACAGACAAAAATAGTTTTCTCTATCACTACAGACAACTGCAATACATACAACTTAACTGATGTGAAGGCTAAATGGTCAATTTGTGTTAAAAAAATTGAAATTATAGGTAAAAATACTGTACCATTAGCAGTGACAGCAATACATCCTTTATTGGTTAAAGAGACTGGCTCAAAGGAATCAACAGCCTTGCATACAGCACATAATTATATTGTAGACTGAATTGACACTGTAGCAGACATCGCACTGTTAATTGAAAGCAAGTAAGCAAAAGAAACACCTATTCAGTAAGTGAAAATAAAAGCAACAGAAATGGAAAATTTTCTCATCATATGAGGGGGATACATGCAAATAGCAGGTACTACAACCAGAAACACCAGAACATCAACTAACAACAAGGTTAGTTTAGGGTTAGAAATAGGGCTACAACTGACAGTTAGTGGTTAACGCAATTAAAGGTTAGCGGCTGGTGTTTTGGGTGGGTAGGGTTTCACTTAGCTTTTTTAAGAGTATTCTGGGTTTTATGTAGTCTCCCTCGCAGCCGTTTTTTTTGGATGTCACGCAACGCTCCCCCAAATGAAAGGCTGCTGACAACCGAACTACATGCCTTTCTCATTGTCCTTGCGGTTTGGTCGCAGTCTATTGAACAGACCAATCACATACCAGAAAATCTGAATGACGTAAGGTTTCACGCGAAAATGTGGATGTTGGGAGAAACACTGAAGAAATTTGTCGATGAGAGCTCAAAATGTTTCACATGTTCATTGTTGTGCCCTGGTAAAGATAGAGTATATATTTTTGGGAAAACTTCTCACAATTTCATTGAAATTATAGAATCTACGCTTAACCTAGATGTCAACTGCTACGCCAACGACACGAACGCATGATAGTTTGAGCGGTTGTTCAAGTTTCAGTGAGCAACTGAGAAAGTAAGGGGGAGGATTACAAGATGGCGGTCGGACGCTGGTCGTTTGCGCTCTCTCGTTATTTATGTATTCTGTTTCTGCTCTCAATTATCATCTTTTCGTTACGCGTTTGTCGTGTATCTAATCCTGCTGCGGCTCTCCTGGTTGCGTTTAATGGTGACAGGCTCAACGTTTCATCTCGAAACCACTGTTCCAGTCGTCACTACAGCACAAGTCCATCAACTCCGCCATTTTGGAAGGCAAGAGTCGGACTTAAACTCGTCAAGCTTTCTTTGTGTGCAGGTTATTTGGTTCTACTGTCTGGTGATGTTAGTCTTAACCCTGGGCCTGTTAATGGTCTGGATGACGTTGTTAAACTCCGTGGACTCAAGTTTATTCACCAAAACATACAAAGCCTTGGCGATAAAATTGATCAGCTTCGCCTACTGTTACAAGAACTCCAGTCAGGCATACAAATAATTACTCTGTCTGAGACCTGGATCAAGGCCGACAGGAGTGACAGTGAATATGAAATACCGGGTTATAAACTTTTTCGGAAGGACAGAAAGGGAAATCATGGCGGCGTTGCGGTTTTTGTTCATGACGAGTTAGTGGCTACGCGAAGGGATGATCTTGAATTGGACACCACAGAAGGAATGTGGCTGGAAATTGCTGTTCCTAAATCACGCAGCTTTCTTGTTGAAAATTTTTACAGACCCGATCGTACCTCGCGGTATTACGATAAGGACTTTATGGTAAAGCTGAACGGTATCTTAGATACTGCTTCAGCTGAGGGCAAAGAGATGCTACTTTTTGGTGACTTCAACTGTTGTTTTATGTCTAGTCACCGAAATGACTCCGATTGTAAACAACTTAAATCGCTATTCAGGAGTTTAAATATCAAGCAGCTAATCGACCAGCCCACAAGGATTCCTAAAAACTCTAAGTCACTTATTGATTTAGTCGCTGTCAGTTGCCCGCAAAATGTGTGTGAGTCGGGGGTAGTTTCCACTCATTTAAGTGACCATGAACTGGTTTATTGTGAGCGTAAATTAAACTGGAAAAGAGCACCTTCCCAAGTCAAGACCTTCCAAAATTATGCGCATTTCAATGTTGACGCTTTTCGCAAAGACCTGAAGGGTGTTACCTGGAACTCTGCTCCTGGTCCCGATGGACCTGCCATTGTTAATGATCTCTGGCATGACTTTAAAGTGCACCTAGACCCAAAATTTTTTTTCGCTTAACGAAATAAGCTTATTTTTTGGAGTATTTCTGTGCAAAAATTTTTTAATTTGGTCAAATCTTTAATTTTCTATGCCCAGTCAAAATACGGAAAATCGGCCGCCATCTTGCCCCACGACCGAGTTTAAAGAAGAATGGCTCTAGCGGGTAATGTGACGTCAAATCGAGAACACGAAAGTCTGCATCTCACACATTTTCACTTGTTTGGGAAGATTGTCGTCGATATTGTCCGAAATATGCCGACTAGGTGTGTTGTATGAAGAATGTATGAAGCGCGATACCCTCTTGCAAATTTCGCACGTTGCTGCATCCTTCTACAACACACTTAGTCGGCATATTTTCGGACAATTATCGACTACAACCTTCCCAAACAAGTGAAAATGTGTGAAATGCAGACTTTCGTGTTCTCGATTTGACGTCACATTACCCACTAGAGCCATTCCTCTTTAAACTCGGTCATGGGGCAAGATGGCGGCCGATTTTCCGTATTTTGACTGGGCATAGAAAATTGAAGATTTGAGCAAATAAAAAAATTTTTGCGCAGAAATACTCAAAATAATAAGCTTCCTTCGTTAAGCGAAAAAAATTTTTTGGGTATAGGTGCACTTTAAGCGAAAATTTGTCACGATTGCTGATCGTCATGCACCACTGACGCAGCGCCGCGTGCGCGGCATTGACAATTGTCCCTGGCTAAACAAGAGCATAAAGGTGACTATGCACCAGCGTAATTATTTTCACAAAAAAGCAATCAAGAGTAATGCCTCAGAAGATTGGGCAAACTACCGCCATTTTCGCAATCGTGTGACAAATGAAATAAGGTCAGCGAAAGCGTCTTACAATAAACGGCTCATCGAGGAAAGTGGTGGCGATTACAGATTGTTTTGGAAGACGACGAAGAAAATCCTACCGGGTGAAAAGAAAGCTACTTCTCCGAACATCAAAGTAGACGGCGCTATCTCTTCTGACAAACATTGCATTGCCAACGCATTTAACAAGTTTTTCGCATCTGCAGCAAGCAAATTGATGGCCACCTTACGGAAAACTTGTGGTCATAAACAACGTTATTCCGTTACTCCTGCCTGTCAGTATCCGCCGTTTAATTTTCTTGAGATCTCTGGGGAGTTTGTTATGTCTCAACTACGTAGCCTGAAATCTGGGAAGGCCGTGGGTTTGGACCGCATACCGGCTCGCCTGTTAAAAGATTCTGCGGACATTGTAGCTAAGCCTGTGGCGTTTATTATCAACACCTCGTTGCGTACTGCCCAAGTTCCTAGTGATTGGAAATCCGCACGGGTCATTCCACTTTTTAAGAAAGGAAAGGCTGATGAGATGGACAATTATCGCCCGATTTCCGTTTTACCTGTTTTATCTAAGGTTTTAGAACGGGCTGTACATATCCAACTCTACAAATATCTCCAGCAAAACAAGATTTTGAGCCCTTATTAGTGCGGGTTTCGGAAGTATCACCCGACAGAATTCGCTGCTCTTAGTTTTTCTGATAATATTCGAAGGAACATGGATCAAGGTCAATTAACTGGTGCTGTGTTTATTGACCTTCGCAAAGCTTTTGACACTGTGAATCATGCGGTACTTCTGGACAAGCTTTCCAATTTGGGGATTTTGGATAAAGAGCATGGCTGGTTTACGGATTACCTGTCGAACCGCACCCAAGTTGTAGAGTTTCAAGGGGTGACTTCTACTTCAGAAGCCGTCTCTACTGGAGTGCCTCAGGGTTCTATTCTCGGGCCACTATTGTTTATTCTACACATTAATGATTTACAGGAAGTAGTGTCCGATTGCAATATTCTGATGTACGCCGATGACACTGTTCTATACTGTTCATCCTCTCAAGCCTCTGTAATTCAAGACAAGCTGAATGCTGAACTGTCTAAAATTGATGACTGGCTTTCTTTTAATAGTCTGTTTGTTAATGTAACAAAAACTGAAGCTATGCTTTTTGGAACCGCCCCTAGACTATCTGCTGTTAACTCCTTTTCTATTATTTTAAATAACAATGTAATTATGCGGGTTTTTCATTTTACTTATCTAGGCATAGTTTTTGATGACCGCCTTAGCTGGAATGAGCAAATAAAGCACCTAATTTCGAAGGCGGGAAAATGCATAGGAATGCTCGGCAGGCTTCGTAGAAGCCTTTCTAGAGAGAGTGCAAATGTAGTGTATTGTAGTCTAATTAGGCCTATTTTAGAGTACTGTGTATGCGTGTGGGGCTGTTGCGGGGAAGGTCGCAAACAAGACCTTGAAGCCCTCCAAAACCGGGCTGCTAAGATAGTGGCTAGAACTGTGTGCAGCAAGCAGGCAATGGACGTTCTGAAATGGCCCACGTTGGAGGAGCGCCGACGTAAATCTGTCTTTAAACTCGTTAAGAAATGCCTGCAAGGTCAATGTCCCCAGTATTTTAAACAATATTTTAAACGTAATAATACAATCCATGCGCGTGCTACTAGACAAAGCAACCTCTTACATCCGCCTGCTGTGAGAACTGAGATTGCAAAAAGATCCTTCTATTATTATGGTTGCCCTCTTTTTAACGAATTATCTTAATGATATTTCGTGTTATACATCTTTTAATCTTTTACTTGTAAATAGTTCTCTATTTATATTATTTCCTGTTTTAGTGTAATGTTTTAATGTTGTTGCTCAGGGCTCCCATTGATAACAGACAGCTTTTTGCGTCTGAAGGGGCTACCCTGAGCCTTATAAATTAATAAAGGTTTTCACTTTCACAAGTAGAAGAAGCCAAAAACTGAACGGAAACTCTTTATTCGCACTATTTCAAGAGGTTACTACAGATTATAAAAGTCAGAATATATAAGAAACAGTAGATTACATCAATAATCAAAAGGAAATGTAAGACGCCTTTCAATCTAGGCCAAGGGCTAAATGCTTGCTTCGACCTACAGATGGAGATCAGGAGGAAAAAAGCGCATCCTTGCTGTCAACAAACCGGGCGAAGCTTCAAGAACACTGCAATTTAGGTCGGCCAACATCTCCTACACTACTTGTACTTCTTCATTTGCCATTCCGCTGTTAGCTGGAGCAAACCCGATAAGTTACGTTCGTGGCTTCTTATCACCGGTATAGGAAATCGGCCTGAATTATTGAGTGTTTCCACACGTTGGTACAACGCAACAACCATAACAATAGTATGACCACTTTTATCGATAACATGGTCAAACACGAGCGGGAGTGCTTGATATACTAACGATTTCCCGGATCCTGTAGGCAACTTAACAAAAACATCTTCTTTCTCGACTAAAACTTTTTTAATTGCAAGCTTCTGGTGAGCTTTAGGCTCGAAAATTTTGAACTTTGACGACGCTTTGCGAAAAGCTCTTTCAAACACCGCCATTTGTCTTGTGTTTTCCACATGAGGATCGCGATAGAAAACGATATCTGATTGGATGAGTCTCAAAAGGTGAGTCTGGCGCAAAAAGGTTCCCAAAAATGGAACCCGAGCTGTAATTGGCCAATTTGGAGAAAGGAATGTAGTTCGGTTGTCAGCAGCCATTCTTTTGGGGGAGCGTTGCGTGACATCCAAAAAAAACGGCTGCGGGGGAGACTAGGTTTTATGAGGTGTTCCTGATTTTAGTACATGCCCATACAAACTTCTAACTGAAATCATACCTTTTCAAATATATACCCACACGAGGGTGTAGTAACAGGTAATCTCTTTTATTAAATCTTGAGGCACTTCAATAACCACTTGACCCTGTTTAAAGTAAACAATGCCATGTTTTTGTATAATCCATATCTTGGAATTCTTATTCTTTCATGTACACGAACCAACAGCCTTTAATGAGAGCCCTTTTAGGCTGGGCCTTCCCATATAGTCCACAATATATAGGAAGTAGCCCATCCGGAGGCAGTAACAAGAAGTAATGGTCATTTACAAATCTATAAACACAAACCCAAGAAATATATTGAAGATTTCAAACTAAAATATAATTATGTAAAATTTGGTTACATTTAAACATTAAACATTACATACATATATCCATGAACATACATACTTTATTGACTTTTCCCGAGGGGGCTTTTCAAAGACAATATTGCTATTTACAATTAAAAATAAGAATGACTAAAATAAGGTTCTAACTTACCTACTGTTGTTAAGTTTCCTTCCCCGTCTAAAGACACTGATGGTGCCACAGGTTTAAAAAACCCTTCATGATAGATTTCTCTATCATGAAAAGGATTTCTTCTGTGCACATCATTGTCACACTTTTCACACATAATCTCTTTCAAGCCACACTGCCGACAAGGGACAAGAGATTGCTCTTTCTTGCAGTGTACACAGGGAGCTGATGGTAGAAGGGGCTCCAACTCTAACAGTGACTTCATAATTTGAAGTCTTTTGTTGGCCCAGCTTTTGCCTAGATCCTCAATCCTTGAAGTCCAACTCTTCCGGATTGTTGGAGGCTTGGTATAAGTCGCACATTCTTCAATAAGTTGATCTAAATCTACAAAAATATTTGTATAAACACAACATGACATAAAACACAACATATAACATAAAGCAAAACAAAATAGACATGATATAACACAACACAACATAACATGTTTATTTCGTAACTATAAGACCTTTAAATAATGTTTATTTAAATGTATATTTAGATTACGAGGTAAAGATTTCTATCATCACCTTTGATAGTTGATGAGGGCATCACCAGAATTGACTATCAAGTGATAATTGTGAGCAAATAATTTTATTTGTTTTAGTATAAATCTCACAATCCTTCAAAACTGAGAAACAAAACTATCACATCTCCATGTGAGACACAAAATGCAACAGAAAGAAACAGCCACCATTTTGTAGAGAATCACTACCCACTTTCTATCACAGAATAAAACTAGGCAGCAGGTAGCATAGCCAACCAGAGAAACGCATTCGTGATAGATAAATACACATAGACAAATTTTAAAAGTAACTTTAGAGCCAAGGTTAATATAATAAAATTCATTAAACTCGTATAACAAAAGAGTAAAAATTGATGCAAGTAAATGTTTTCATTTAAATGCTTGCAATGAAGAAAATATTTAGTTTGATCAAAATGCTAAATAAGCTTGACGAACGTATACATGTAGCAGTACCATCTGAAAAATTATCCGTATACAAGTCTTCTAAATCCTCTCTAGGACTATCCGAGAAATCCACAACGTGGGCAATTGGAGAAGCTAAAAATAAAATCGAATATAGATAATGAGCAGAAGGGCAAAATTACCTAATCAATTCCGATTGATTTATAACCTTTTACCTTTACATCTAACTTGACATAACATGTCAACAACTAGACTCACCAGGAACAGCCGTGGTAGTACTGCTTGGTCGATTTTTTCTTCGTCGATATTTGGAGTACTTCGATCGTTCGCCTGTAAAATTATGGGTTTCTGCTGAAAACGGTAATTAATGCGGTTTCTTTTTCTTTTTTTTTCGAGGCAAGTAGACACTCTGCCTCAGCCACAAGAGTCGCTAAATCAAGCTTTTGTTTTTTCTTTTTCTCGCGTTGGAAATTAACTAAGCGTTCAGCCATTTAGCACGGAAATGCTTGTAAAAGTAGAGAGACTAAGAAATATTATGCGAGACAGCCGCCATTTTGCTTTACACAGCAAGCGCGACAAATGGGACCTGGGTATGACGGACAGGAATGAACCGGAGAATGATCACAACAATCATTTTCGGACGTGCATGTGGTCAATTGAATCCTATTGATCATTTCTCACCGGGAACGGGCTTCGCTCAAGGTCTCATATTTTCGAAGAATTGCTTGAACAGAAGCGCTACCATTGAAGGTCTCCTCATAGGTTATCAAAACATTCTCTTGGCTTCCTTATCAGCATTGAAACATCCTCTACAAACTCTGAGATCAGTAGAATCCTCATTCCCTGATTATAAATTCAACAATTTGATTACAAAATACAAAGAGTACAGGAAGTTCTCTTGAACCATGTAAAAAGAAAGAAAAAAAACAACAGAATTTGTCGTGGTATCATTACTTTCTCAATTAACCCAGTGTTATAGTTAGGTAGTGATGTAAATATGTAGTAAAGCTGATAAGTAAGTTATCAAGTTATTTTTTATTTCTATCTGTCACCACAAGGTAAGATATAGTTTACGGAGGGGCGTATCAGAAAGAGGACAATACATTTGGGGTCTGGTTTCATTTATTTATTAACCTGTTCATCTATCATTAAATTATTTCTTCCACAGCCAAGGAGTTTATCTGATTCCGCTGAATAAATTACTGTTACCAGACTTGCCAGAACGAATGAATGACCGAGCTGACCAGAAAGTCTGACTGCTCACCGTTAGCATTCATGAGACGGTGTTCGTACTTTCTGTACGACGTTAGCCAGTAAGAATCTCATTTGAGATGATGGACAAAAAGGACTGTGCGACTTAACTCACCTTTCTTCTCTTTCCTGTATTTTTGCTGATAATAAAATCTCTCCGAAGCTCATAGAAGCTCTCCACCACCCACTCCGGCAAAGCGACCAAACCTTTTCCCGCCCTCCCTCACTCGGGAAGCCTTGCTACCTCTCATGACTTGAGAGAAAGTTCTAAGTAATTCGATACTGGGTGTAGCTTTCACTTTAAGCTTGAGAGTCACCGAGTACAGTTTATAACAGATTTCGCCGCTGTTTCCTTCTAAGTTTACCCTCTTTTCAGGTAAGAGATTTGTAGTTTAGATCCTCGCTTGTACTAAGAATGATGAGCGATGCCGTTTGCTTGCAGCATTCCTCAGTGAGGGGCTTATAGTGTTCTTTCACATATTTCAAGATGTTCTTTACGATAATTCGAAAGTGCGATTATCGATTTGTCTTCTGTTTCAGAGGCTTTGAAATAAAAATATCAGGTTAACAGGCAAAGGAAAGAGCTGATCATAAAATAAGATTTTCTGTTTAAGGGGAAGCTTTTGAGGGGAGATTCCTTTAGAGTTTCGAGGAAATTATTCAAGTCAAAGACTAAATACTTCCGTTATCATCTGGCGTCCCAGATCCGAATACTTTGGTAAATTACACTCCACGGTTCAAAATTTTTTTCGAGATAACCTGTTTGAATTGATGTTATTAATCTCACTGATTTCCATGGTATTTACCTGATTTCAACATGAAGATGTTTGGTTTGAATGGTCGAGCGCAAGCAAATATTTGATATTCAGGAATTTCTCAGATGCATGATCACATGACTTGGAATAACCTTTAGCACAAGTGAGCTATTTAAAGACTAAGAAATTGAGCTCCCCCTACGCGTTCGTGGAAATCGAAATCTTCTAAAAATTAGGGAAAGCTCTTTAAATATCACTCCCATTTTATTGAGAACTTGCTGGGTTACGTGAAGGGCGAAAAAATACGATTGCTCTTTTTTTTTTAGAAACCTTTGAACTAGATATTTTTTAATAGTTTCCTAGTTTTCAAAATTTTTTTTCTTTTTTTTTTTTATATAGTTGCTGTGATACCCCTCAAGGTTTTAGCAACTTTAATAAAATTATGTAGATGTAGATGAACTCAGATATTTGTTATTTGCTAACAATCTTTCTTGATGAAACAAAGAAACCACAGCATACATGTAATATGCATTTTAAGCCAAATACTTCCCAGTACCTACTCAATGACTTTGATTATTATAGTTTAGTATATACTAAAACAGTGGATAGTGTTAAAGGCGCGCTCTGATTGGCTAGTCAAACTCCGAATATCCTTTGCTATTTACCTCTGAGCAACTCGGGAAAAAATGGCGTGCCGGTTTGCATCCATGACAAGCGAATAAATCACTCAAATAACGACGAAGCAGTCCCTGAAAACACAGAGAAAGCGACTAAATTTGGTTTGGCCGTGTTTAAAGGTAATGGTAACCGGGAGTTTATAGAAAAAAACCAACGAAAAAGGTTTTGTTTACAAATGCAAATTAATATTGTGTAACCTCACTTGTTCACTTGAAAATCAAAGTTGAATGGTATTTTTTAAAGAATGGTTTCAAAAACAGAAAGAGTTTGGAACACCATTTGAAGAAATGTTGCCCCCAGAGCTAAACAAATGTCTTAGGAAATTTTATCTGTCAGCGAAAAAACGTGACGGCACTTTTTACAACAAAAAATCACTTACTGCGATCCGAGCCGCGTTGGATCGTTACGCGCGGGAAAATGTTGGAATCGTAGCTGGAATTTATGAATTAAAATAAATTTTTGGTGGTGTATATTATCTCACTGGTTTAGTATATACTAAAACAACCATTCACCGAAGTGGAGGTGGTTAGCGGGGGATATTTACATAGATCTTCGAAATCTATCCCACTGCTGCCACCATGTAATATTAAGAAGCAGGACGAGACAAATATAAATGTCAACAGTTTTAATCAAGATGGCGGATCTATCTCAACGTGCTAGTCACGTGATACGTATACATAATCCACAGGGATACCATACTACACCTCCCCTTAAAGCTTTTACAGTAATCAAACAGACAATTATAAATGACATATCAAACAGTATAAGGGTCTACTGTAAACGAAAGCAATGTTCAAATGTTCAACGTTCAAGTGTCCTGAATAAGTCTCTGCGGCGGTTTTACTACTCTCCCTGAGTGCGTCATGTGCACTTTCGGGGTGTCTGGTTCAGCTTTGTAGCAGCTCTCAGTAGGCCTGATCGCAGCTGTGGTCAGGGCTTTGCTGGTGGGCACTTTGGATTTTTTCCTCAGCATTTCTGTCTCAACGTTAGCTTCTGGTTGGGTGTCGGGTGTCTTTGTACAGGTATCTGCTGAAACTAGGGCTGCCCTGTTCCTTCGAAGCTGTGTTCCCTTGTCTGTTTCAACTATGTAGGATCGTGGTGATGAAGATGCCGTTAGGACTCTTCCCATCTGATCTTGATCGCGAATCCAAACTTTCTCTCCGCTCTGAAGTTCTGGTAGGTCTTTTGCCTTGTATCTGCGGTCATGGTTGCTTTTCTGGTTGCTGTGGTAAAGTTCCTCTTTTGCATCTAGTTTTGCCAGGTCTTTCAGTCGTTGGTTTGGTTGTAGATTGTCAGGGAAGGTTGGTAACTGGGTGCGGAGTTGGGGGTTCATCAGAAGTTCGCATGGTGCCAGGCCATTGTGAAGAGGTGCTGTTGGGTATGCTAGAGAACCGAGACAGGGATCATCGTTCTTTTTCAGGATATCCTTGACAGTACGTACCGCTCTCTCTACTTCACCATTTCCTCTTGCGTACATTGGTGAGCTAGTAATATGAGTGAACCTGTAAATACTTGCAAACAGTTGGAAGGATTTACAAGCAAACTGTGGGCCGTTATGGGACACCAGTAAGTCTGGAATTCCGTGAGTTGAAAATATTTCTTTCAGGGCTTTGATTACTGACTCGGACAATTCACTGGGAAGTGCTTTAACTTCAGTCCACCTTGAGTCGTAGTCGACTACAATAAGATATTTCTTTCCCTTTAGATTGAAGAGATCAGCGGCTAGTCTTTCCCATGGCCTGGATGGGAATGACGATGGCATCAGGGGCTCCTTGGGCACTGGTCTGTTCTTAGCGCACATAAAACATTTCGTCACCATGTCTGTTATCGCTGTAGTAATTGCCGGCCACCACACAGACATCTTGCCTCGTGCTTGCGTCTTTGTTATCCCAAGGTGTCCTCGATGTAAGAGGTCAAGTATTTCCAGCCTCATTCCTGCTGGAATCACAATACGGTCATCATATAGTAGAATCTTGTCTATCACAGTTAAATGTTTCTTATTCTCCCAGTATGGACGGAGTATGGTAGATTTTGGCATGTAAGCCGGCCATCCTTCTAGGCAGTACTTCTTGATCATCCTGCATACTTCATCCTGGTCTTGGGCTTCACTGATATCTTGCAGCCGCTTACGCGTTGCTGGAAGCCCTGCTACGATCTGTTGTGTGAAGCTTTCCACTTCCTCCACAAGATCTATGTTCTTCGCGGCTCGGTAAATATCCACCAGTAACCACCTCCACTTCGGTGAATAGTTGTTAATTAGACTCACCATAACAAATCTGACTAGTTGAGTGCATTCATTCAGTATCCAATAGTGTGAATTTCACGCAATAAAATGCACACCCGATTGGCTCGAAATTAACCACTCTCATGCAGACTCAACTAGTATCAAAGTTAAGTCTACTAACTAAACCCATCCTTAAATCTACTCATCAATGCATGGTTTCATGACATGTGCTTTCTCTTCTGTTTCAGAGGCTTTGAAATAAAAATATCAGGTTAACAGGCAAAGGAAAGAGCTGATCATAAAATAAGATTTTCTGTTTAAGGGGAAGCTTTTAAGGGGAGATTCCTTTAGAGTTTCGAGGAAATTATGCAAGTCAAAGACTAAATATGTATGTATCGGACGTGAAAGTGCTGCTATTCTAAATATCCTTTTGATTTGCTTGTGGTTCTTATGGTTCTTGTTCTTATCGCTCCGAACCCATACGGTGAAACCATATGGTATTCTGAAGTTGCTCCCATATGACTATACAGATTGTAGTGTTTCTTTTGGTTTTCTACGAGAAAACCAGCAAAGAAATGGCCATGTGTTCTTCAGTCCATCGTGTTGTGTCCGCCATTTTGGGAACCTTCCTGTCGTGACAAGAACAACGAAGAAAAGGGCCTTTGCTAAAAGTAGGATACCCTACTACAGCAATCACTCCGCGATGTTCAATATTGAAATTCTTTGCTCCCATGGAGATATTCATCCTCATCCTGGTCCGAGCCGTGTAAGTCATCGGAATTATGACGGTAACGTGGCTTATAAAAATCGACATCGCAAACCTGATATATCCGTCTTCTATGCTAATTCAAGAAGCTTAGTTAACAAGATGGTCCTTTTGGAATTGGAAATTGCTACTTATCGTTATGACATTATGGTCTTCACGGAAACCCATTTAGACAGAACAATTATAGACAGCGAATTGTTTCCTTCAAATTACACGGTGTTCAGAAGAGACCGTCCTCACAACGGCCGTAAAGGTGGTGGTGTGTTAATAGCTACGCGGGATACAGTAAAAGTGTTCCAAAGAGAAGATCTTTTATGTGATTCCGAATTACTTTTTGTACACATAATCTTGTTTCAGGAAACAGGAAAGTTAACTTGGGGGTCTTTTATAGGCCACCCAAAAGTGACATTAATCCTCTTCTAGATCTGCAAACAGCCCTAGACATTGTTCTTTCGACACATAACTCTGACCTACTACTCTTGGGAGACTTCAATTTGCCTGAAATAAACTGGGAAACTATCTGTGCCTCAAGGAGTTCAGACTACACCACCCTGTTATGCAAAATTATTAACGACAACTTCCTTACCCAACTGGTCAAGGACTCAACTCGAGAGGAAAGCATCTTAGACCTAGTTCTTGTTTCTTCGCCTGACTTAGTACACGACCTAACGGTTGGTCAACCTTTCTCCGATAACAACTCGATAAATTTTTTTCTATCGAGATCCCCTTGAGGGTATCGTAGGTCCAAGAAATTGGCCTATTCCTTCAGAAAGGCAGATTGGGAACATCTTTGGAATCTCTTGAATTACATCCCTTGGCACTGTGCTTTTCTTGAAGACAACATCGACCTTGTTTGGTCTGCATGGTCGGATCTACTACTATTGGGTGTTGACGAGTGTATTCCAAAACACCAAGTTATGAGATCCACAAATGCACCATGGATTGACAACAACCTTATCAAACTTTGCCAAAAAAAGAAACTACTCTACAAGAGGGCTAAAAAATTGTCTATGGAGTCTCACTGGGTCACTTATCGTAAGTTTAATAATCAGCTAAAAAAGAAATGTAACTCTGCGCGATAGCAGTATATAAACAATTTGACTGAGGAGCTAAAATCGAACACTAGCCCGAAGCCTTTTTGGAATGACGTAAAATGCAAGAGAAAAGGATCAAGCGATCTACTATCCTTGAAAGTAAACGATAAGTTTCTAAATGACGATATTAGTATAGCAAATAGCATGAACCATTATTTTTCGTCTGTATTTACTGTTGAGGACCAAGCTAACATTCCAGTTTTTGATTACGTTACTAACCAGAAATTATGCAGCATTTATTGTTCCCCTGAAGAGATAAAAAAAATGCTGAAAAGTTTAAATATCTATATATCCCCAGGGCCAGACGGCATATCGCCACGGATTCTGAAAGAATGTAGTCAGGTGTTATCATCTCCGTTAGCGTTACTTTTGAATACATCTTTTTCGCTGGGTCAGCTACCAACAATGTGGAAAAATGCCAATATTACACCGGTGTACAGAAAAAGGAATAGGAATCTTAGAGAGAACTATCGACAGACTTCACTAACGTGTATTCTATGCAAAATCGCGGATAAGGTGGTGAGGAATCGAGTCATTGATTTTTGGTCTGATCAAAATCTTTTCAACCCAAATCAATTCGCGTATCTCAGCGGTAAATCCACTCTATTGCAGTTGTTAGCTTGTTATGATGACTGGGCTAAAGCTAGAAATTGTTGTAAACCTACTGACGTTATCTTTCTAGACATGTCCAAAGCTTTTGATAGTGTACCACATGCGCGTTTATTGCTTAAGCTGAAAAGGTACGGCATAGATGGGCCTTTACTGCAGTGGTTTAAACATTTTTTGACAAACAGAATGCAACGCGTTGTTATTAGAGGAAAGTGTTGGGATTGAACGTCAGTGAAGTCCGGGGTGCCCCAAGGAACAATTCTTGGCCCTATTTTGTTTATCATCTACATAAATGACATCTCAACAGATTTGACATCTACTGTTAAGATTTATGCAGATGATACTAAAATCTACCGAACAATCAGTTCGCCAGATGTTGATATCCCTGCCCTGCAGGGTGACCTAGATCGATTGAGTATATGGGCAAATAAATGGCAAACGCACTTCAATCTGGATAAATGCGAGGTCATGCGTATTACACATAGAAAGGATAAAACTAAACCAATTTACTCGCTGGGGTCGCTGGGGAGGGGGGGGGGGCAATTTAGGTCAGTAGAGAACACTAAGGACCTTGGAGTAACCATCTCTTCTGACCTGTCCTGGGGCTTGCATGTATCTGCAATGGTAAACAAGGCAAATATGGTACTAGGTATCACGAAGTGGTCCATCGGAACTAATAGCCAGTACGTGTTTTCGCAGCTCTATAAATCACTGGTCAGTCCCATACTGGAGTATGCGGCTCCTGTTTGGAGTCCATATTTGATTAAGGATATTACGGCTCTAGAAAGGGCTCAACGAAGAGCTTCGCGACTAGCTTTAAGGCAGAAACGAGGCGAAATGAATTACGAACACCGTTGTAGCTTACTAAAATGGCAAACACTAGAAAAGCGGAGAGAATTTCTATCTCTGGTTAAATGTTATAAGATAGTTTTTGGTATTGATCACCTCTCTTTCCCAGATTTCTTTGTGTTTCCCAATAAGCGTACAAGAGCTAACCACGACTACAAACTTTATCTGAAAAGAGCAGTTTGTAATTGTTACAAATATTGTTTCTTCATTCGGATTGTGAGGAAATGGTATAGCTTGCCAGGATACATTGTCCACGCCGAATCATTGTCGGTTTTTAGGAGTAGACTTAAAATTTATTTGAATATTTACTGAATATTTATTGAATCTCCAGCCTTTAAATTTTATCTTTTGTATGTTTTTAGTTAGGGAAATTGTTTTTATACAGGGCTAACCTCGCGATTTTCACGATTTTCCCTTTTCAGGATGTATTTTTTACATTTGCGTTCTAGCTTCCTTAATAAATGTTATGTTATGTTATGTTATAAATACTTGCGTTATCATTGGGCGTCCCAGATCCGAATACTATGGTAAATTACACTCCACGGTTCAAAATTTTTTTTGACGTAACCTGTTTGAATTGATGTTGTTAATCTCATTGATTTCCATGGTATTTGCCTGATTTCAACATGAAGATGTTTGGTTTGAATGGTTGAGCGCAAGCATACAGTTGATATTCAGTAATTTCTCAGATGCATGATCACATGATTTGGAATAACCTCTAGCACAAGTGAGCTATTTAAAGACTAAGAAATTGAGCTCCCCCTATGCGTTCATGGAAATCGAAATCTTCTAAAAATTAGGGAAAGCTCTTTAAATATCACTCCCATTTTATTGAGAAATTGCTGGATTACATGAAGGGCGAAAAAATACGATTGCTTTTTTTTTTTTTAGAAACCTTTGAACTAGATATTTTTTAATAGTTTCCTAGTTTTCAAATTTTGGATTAGGGGAGCACTTTATCGTCTCCAGCTTATATTCTGAGGTAGTTTATGTGGTAGTAGAACGCTTGTGCATACGATAGAAAGGTGGCGCTGGCTTCTTTTCGGAGACCGGTTGTTGCTTTGAATCTTGTATTTTAGTTTGCGGCGTTTCTTTTAAATGTTTTCGGCTCTCTTTTGTCTTGTTTTCGTTTGTTCAGTCATCAGATGTTTACCACTCAAGGTTATTGGGGGAACTTCTCCGCCGACCACGTGAAAACAAACACCAAAGATCTTCTGACCTTTTTAATGAAGTCTAAGGCGGATTCCACAGTAAAAAGATATACAAAAGAAATCGTCAAGTTCTCAAGATGGTGTAATTTCTCCGGTATTCAGCCGTCGCCTCCTTTCTCGGTTTCGGTTCTAATTGCTTACCTTCACGAGGTATACGGTTAGATCCAAGTCTTATGCAACACTATGGTTGACACATGCAGCCCTTAAATGGTTTCATTCCTTTATTCCTGGCATCATCAGCATTCCTTTGGATGCAGCAATTTGCCATAATTTGTTAGAAGCAGCTAAACGCACCAAACCAGCTGTTTCTAAGAAGGAACCCGTCTCTGCCGATATTATTAAGAAAATCATCGATAAGTATGCTGGTCCATCAGCTAACCTCAAGGACTTGCGTTTAGCTTGCATGTGCTCGTTAGGTTTCGCGGGGTTTCTTCGCTATGATGAAGTTCGTAATATTTTGATTAGCCATCTGGAATTTTTGCCTAATCGTTTGTGTGTGTTTGTTCCCCGTGCCAAGAATGACGTTTACAGAGAAGGGAATAGGGTTTATATTAAGAGATTGTTTAGTAGATATTGTCCTGTTGCCCTCCTTGAAAGATACATTCTGATGGCTAAAGTAGATCTTAACAGCAATATGCCACTCTTTAGACCTTTAAGATTGCTCAAATCTTCCATTACTTACAAGTTATATGGAAGCAAGCTCTCGTATACGAGATGTGGGGAAGTATTTAAGAGTTGTCTTAAGGATCTTGGCTTGGACTACAAGTTGTATGGCCTGCATAGCTTAAGATCGGGAGGGGCTACATCTGTTGTTAGCAACAGCACCAGCTTATCGGAACGTTTACTTAAATTACATGGTCCCTGGAAGTCGGACTGTGCTTAAGACATGTATGTCCTTGAAGACGTATCTGAGAGTCTAGAAATAACTGATAATTTGGGATTGTAGCAGTTAGGGCACCTAAATTGTAATATTCTTTCGTCAATTGTATGAATAAATGTCAGCTTGGATTGCCTGAGCATCCAACCATCATTCCTTTGGTGTTGTATTTCTATAAATAGTATTTAAGGAGAAAATAATTTACGTTCGTCTGAGCGCAGCGAATTAGAACGACCATCCCTTTAACTCATTATGCGTGGTCGCGTGAGATGTGAGAAGCATTGTGATGTAAATCGAACCTAGTTTGTGAGTTAGGGAGTGTCTACTAGCAGCCGAACCACTAAATATTTCACCGTCTGTCTTTGATTTCGTCATAATTCGCCGCAGTTGTTGTCACTTTGCTGAGACGTAAGTATTACGTTGAACACAGATAAGAATTTAGCCTATTTGTGTAAACCGTAGCCTCGCTAGACTCCTGAAATGCGAACAAAGATAATACAACTGAAGTCGTTTCCCCTCAAGTGTTTTTGCAGTCATTTCCCGTCAGGTTAATCTAATTCTCTGGTATCTCCAATACTCTTTCTTTCCCTTTGTATTCTAAGTTTGCTGGGTTCTGATCTGTTGTTCGTACTTTAACGACGCTCGTCAGTTGTAGAGCACTTTCGTCATACGATCTTGCAGGAATCAGTCGATGTTCTGTAACAGACGAGTTGAAGTAGAAACTCCAAGCAACAGCAAGAGGAAAACAGTGATTTTAAGTTATGATAACGTTTTTAACGGGACAATATTGGAACTGGAATGCACGGGAGAAACTGTCTCTGATCGTGTTGACGTCAATTAGCTCTAATCATTATTTTATCTCTCTTGTAGTTGTTGAGCGTCGATTAGTATTCACAACAAGTAATGAGAGCGTTTAAACTGATAACAAAATTTTCGCTTGATTTCCCGGATTGTACTTCATTTAATTTTATCAGATACAAGTTAGAAATGTATTCGCAACCGCCTAGGTCTTAAAGTAACCAAGTGTTGGCATGATTATATGATCTTCATGCCGTTATAATGTCACTTAGTATTTGATACTTGCTCGCTTTCTGCTTCGGTAATTCACAAGTGAAAAGGTATAAGTCAAATTCTTAGAAACTTTTGAACTAAGTCATTTTTGATTTATTAACAATCTTTTGTTGTATAAGATGTAGAAACCACAGCATACTTGAATGTGAATTTCAAGCCAAAAAATTGTGATTCCAGTATTTCGCCTGTTGTTTCTTGTTTGCAAAAGCAACAAATACTTCCCTGTTTGTGTTCAATATCTTTGATTATTGTACATTGGACTTACTATGAAAAACCTGTTTGTTTAAAGCTTTCAATCAACATACCATAGTGTGTAAACTTGACATGATAAATGCAATATTTCCAGTGAGTGTTGAATTTATTTATTTATTAATTTATTCATGCACACAGACAAACAGACACACAAACAACCCTTTATTGGCAATAACAATGCGTTAAACCTACAACGCTAGAGGGGTTTATTATTTGAACAATCAAATAATGGCCTCTGAGAAGCCATTAGTATTAATTATCAAACTTTGTACTTTGTGAAAAAAACCACAGTTGACATTGTAATTTACAGACTCAATACCATACAATACAAATTTAGTTTCCTATTGCATCGCTGCTCAGTGACCATGCTTTACCTAGAATATTTGCAGCAGAGGTAGAATTAAGACATTACGTTGAGCTCAGTGTAGCTAAGAAAAAAAACAAGAAAGAGTATTTCAGTAATTCAGAGTCAAAATTGCAGTGGGAAATATATAGCTGATGCACAGCTATTAATTTTCAAGAGATATTCTCAAAGACAATAGAAACCCAGTCTGAGGTAGGTGTGATCAACAGATGCATGCCATGTAACAGAACAATCGTATAACTTAGTGTCAGTATTCAGAAAGAGAATTTACCAGGTTTGCTCTCAAAGTGGGAAGAGATACAGAGTTTGGGACAACTAGGTCCAGACAATTCTAGCCAGTGATAATGGGTGGAGAAAAACGACTCTTGAAATGTAGAATTTTCTACAAGGAAATTGAGTGAAGTTTTCTCTTGATTTAAGACAAAAATATTTGTATCCACTTGACAGTTTGGGCAATAGCTCAGTTGAATAATGTGGAGCAAGATTCTTGACTATTTTGTAAAATTGGTGTAATTGATCTCCTGATGCTGAGAGGCTTCCAAGCAAGTTCATCATGTACCTTTGTGGAGCTGGTTACCTTCTTAGTTATACTTTAAACATAAACAAAAAATTATTATCAGTTTTCTTTACTCTTTGTAATTAAATTGTTTATTGCATCAACCACATCATTACATGGCATAATGTGTACATCAACTTTTGCTGACCTAGATCTCATGCAAGATGTATCAAATTGAAAATTGTTGTCTCAAAAGCATCATGCTGGGTGACAAACTCTTCGGAAAAAAAAAAAAAAAAGAATTAAAAAGCAAAAAAAAAAAAAATTAAACACAAAAAGGCTCTTATTCTGGTTTTTTCATATTCCAAACAGTGAATTATGTCAGAGAGAAGGACTTATGAAATCAGTTTCTGTTAAAGAATCAGGATCATCTTCTGAGTAATTTTCTGTGTCAATTGGAAATGAAAACATTATTAACAGGGGATAAATTGAAGTGACAGGTCTGGAAATAGCTACTTGGTTTGAATATTTTCAGCTTGGAAATCATTCATGTTTTGGTTTATATTACAACTGTTTAAGGTTATCACATCCAAACATAACCGACCTTAGATTTGCACTAATGATTTCTTTCCTGTTAGATATTAACCTTTACAATAAAAGTAATCTTCATGTTGTTTTTAAAGAGTCAGGAGAACTCTGTTTTAAAATTCAAGTATTTTCTTGTTCGTAATCGCCTTGTTGTTAACATGTATAACGCAAGCAGTTTATTTTTTGACAAAAAAAATTGTACAGTGAGACTTAAGTCAAAATGTCTGATATGAAAATAAATAACTAGAGCTCTTACAAATAAGCAGTGTTTACTCAGAGTGTTGAAAAGAACACTGAAGGGTGGATGGCTTCCAAAGATTGTCCTTAGAGGAATAAAATATAACTCATTAGTTTGGTTTAGTAGAAGTTAAATTATAAACCTCATTTTTTCCATTTTTGGTTGAATGGTTATAATGCCAAAGCAAGTTAGTTTAAGTTACTCACCTTTAATGACAGCTTTTATTTTTGTTCTGACAGTTTCCCATGAATGAAATGGAATTTCTTTCTAAAGAAGAGTTAAGAAGAAAGATGGTAGGAAAGAGTTTAGCTCTCATTTGGCAAAGTTTGCATGAATTGCCTGCAGCTTTGTTTGAATTGACTGAGTTGGAGACACTTCACCTGTCAGAGAATAACCTTACAACAATACCTGAAAGTATCAGAAAACTAAACAATCTCACGGTACTTCATGTTAGAAGAAACCAGCTGTCCATATTCCCTACAAGTTTGACTCAGTTGAAAAAACTCAGAGAGCTGTACATTACACGTAACAATATAACCACCATCCCTGATGCTATTGGGGAGATGGTGGAGCTGGTGAGACTGGGGCTGAGTTTCAACCAGTTGACTGTGTTGAGTCCAGCTATAAAGCAGCTGAAGAAACTCAGATGGCTGGACATCTCTTATAACAATCTAACCACCATCCCTGATGCTATTGGGGAGATGGTGGAGCTGGAGAGCCTGTGGCTGAATTACAACCAGTTGACTGTGTTGAGTCCAGCTATAAAACAGCTGAAGAAACTCAGAGTGCTGAACATCTCACATAACAAACTAACCACCATCCCTGATGCTATTGGGGAGATGGTGGAGCTGGAGGGACTGGGGCTGAGTTACAACCAGTTCACTGTGTTGAGTCCAGCTATAAAACAGCTGAAGAAACTCAAATATTTGAATGTGAGAGGGAATCCTTTTACAGTTGAAGGAATGAGAAGTGTTATGGAGCTAAACGATAAGATTGACAAAGTATATTCAGATGTCCCAGGTGAGTAAAGGAAATTCCTCTTCACATTAATGTTGTAACATGTGCATTTACTAAATTGGTTCTAATGGTTGACTTGCACGTGTTTATGCTGCTTGTTACTGATAATTACAGGCAGCTGACAATAGTTTCATAATAAAGGTTGAGAAGAATATTAAGTAATGCTTTCACAGTTATACTGTATGATTGAACAAAGTTTGCATCACTTTAGAAATACATGACATTTGTACTGGAAGTTTTGGTTATATTTTGAAAGGTTTATTTTAACAACTTGGCTGACATTGAAATTTAAGTTGAACTACAGTGTACTATAATTTGATAATTGAGGAGGGATAAAGTTTATTACAAATCATTTTACAGTTAGGGATTTTTGTAAGTTGTAATTTTTTCTTTCTAGTTGATTGGAATTTAAGAAGTTTATTGCAAATCATTTCACAGTTGTAGGAATTGCTGTTGTAATTTTTGCTTTCTGTTTGATTTTAATTAAGGAAGAATTAAGTTTATTACAAATTATTTCTCATCTAGGAATAGTTGTAACTGTAATTTTTGCTTTATTTTATTAGAAGTTGTTAAGAATATAACAAAATCTAGCTTATATCATACAGAATTTATGGACTGATATGATTTTAAAGTGAGAGTGTAGGTTAGGGGAATAAAACTTTTATCTTGATTGGTCAGGAGTAATTCTGATAATTGTTACACCATAATTTATGCTGGCCTTGTAATATTTTAGAATCTATCAGCTGTTACGTTTTGGGAATATGTGATTTTTCTTTCTGTTTTCCAAACACCATTTGGCAGAATTGACATCAGTTATTGCCTTTGTTTAGTTTGATCACTCACATTTTAATCAAACTCTTAATGTTTCATTTCATTGAGTCAGTTTCTAATAGTCATTGTGTATATGTTTACCAAACCCACCAATGCAATGACTTTTGTATTCATATAATACAATCATAGTTTTTAAATTTATACATAGTAGACATATAATTAAATTGACTTTCCTACTTCTAAGCTTGTTTCAGATTGTTTTTATAACTTATGAAAACAGAAATTGCTTTTTGTTTAGCTTTCTTATAATTACAACTTCCTCTAATTAGACTTTTTCTTTTGGCTCAATCATGACAACTTTTTTTTAATTAGACTCTGAAAGAGCAATACAAAGGAAAGTACAGTTGGCTTATGAAGAGGCTTTAAAAGAAGGATATGTAAAAGCTTACCGCAGTCGTATTATACTGGTTGGTCAGGATCGTGCTGGTAAAACCAGTCTGAAGAAGAGTCTTTTAGGCCTCCCATTTGACCCTAAAGAACAGAGTACTGAGGGGATTGAAGTGGATCCTTCAAAATGTGAAATTGATGTTGACCAAACTGTCCAAAACTGGCAGTTGAGCAGGGAGAGTAAACCAGGACTATTGGAATGTTCAAAAGATGTAGCAAAGATTGTGGCCGACAGAATGTGTGGAGCAGATATTTCTCGAAAGAAAATCTTAAAGGAAGATACAATTGATGAAGGAAAACTGAAATTAAAAGATGAAGTTGGAGATGTTTTTAAGTCAAAGCAGGTTTGGAAGTTTTGTAAAGTGTTGAGAATTCTACATCTCTGTCACTCTATATAACTCTTTTTGTTTTAAATAGGAAGGAAGAAAGGAAGGAGGAAGAGGAGGGATGAAAGCAGCCAAATAAGCCTCATGAGAAAGAATTTTTTTAAGGGAATTAGTAGAATTTAAACTTGATATTTTTCAAAATTATTTTCTTTACGAAAATTCTAAATTTCTTACATTCAGAATGTTTCTGAAAGAGACTGTTTCTTTTGGGCATTTTCACAAGTGTTTACATGAGTCTAGAAAAGAAAAAGATCTGGAAGTAATTTTAATTTAAACATCTTGAATGAAGGTGTACATGAAAAACTTTTATCATAAAAATGATGGGGCATCTTTTGAGTTTTCCATTCTTCAATTGCTTTTGTGGTATCTTCACTCAACTTAAAGGAAATTTGAGATTTTTGCTCCAATTATATATTATATATACAAATTTCTAGTCATAGTTATTTTGTATTCTCTTGTACAATTTTTTGATAACTTTTGTAACATTTTGGCTATTAATCCTTATAGAGGAGCTTCAATGAGAGTATATTATGCTATATATGTATCTTTCAGTCTCAACAAACAGTTCTTGGTCTGAGTTGACTATCTCCAGGGTGGGAGGATTTGCTGTTCAATGTCTTAATCTATGCAATTAGTTTCTCTCTATGTCTAAGGGCTCTTACACTTGAGATGTCAGCTTCAGAACTCTTTACAGTAACCAATTTACAACTTCAACACAGTTGGTAAAGCAGGTTATCTTGTTATATATACCCCCCTCACTAAAGCAGCACAACAGTTTTTTTTAGAAACTAACCCCCTTAAAATTGTTCTAGACTGAGTTCATCATAATGTTTTACCATTTAGCAGCCTGTTCATAATGTCAAGTTTTGAAAACATTATTATATACACTTAAACACGAAGGCGCGCTATATAAGGAAGTCTTCCCTGGGAAGACCTAGGCTCATTTGTCACTCATTGTTGACGTGTGCAGGTCAAATTTAAATGCTGGTAGATGAACAAAAGGAGCTAATGAGATATCTATTGTTTACTTCGGCCAGCATGGTGGCATGAGGTAACGTGCGAACCACCTACTTCGATCTCAAATTTACCGCCACAAATAAACACAGTTTCCACTGGAGAAAGGGAATACAAATCTCAAAAATTCTTGTATTGTGATGAAGACATAAAACAATTTTGAGGAATGTGCCTGCTGTTCACTGCTTTGGAGTAGCTGCAGCTCAAGCTGACTTGACTCCAAGAGTTCTACATCACACGACGGTAGATTGACAAATGGTCCAGTGGGAGCTAAGGCTCCTTTTATAGCGCGCCTTCGTGTTTAAGTGAGCATAATGTTTTATTTCATTCTCCAATCAGGTTGAGGAGGATGAAGGTTTCACGGACATTCTGCAAAACAATGGCAATGAACATTCTACTGAATGTAAAGATGAAAACGTGCAAGCTGAGCCTGATGTGATGATTGATGTTTCTCAACCGCCTGATACTGTGAAGCATGTTAATCAGTGGTTAAAGTATGCCAAAGGCAAACCCATCAAAAGTGCCTTACTCACAGAAGAATCCTATGTTACAATGGATGTTTGGGACTTTGCAGGGCAGCACTTGTACTATGCCAGCCATCCTATCTTCCTATCACAGCGGGCACTATACATATTGGTGCACAATCTCAGCAAGCCTTTGGATGCCCCAGCTGAGCCCTGCATGAGACAAGGGAGAAATGATGTGAAATTGGAAAACCCTAACAATGAAACAAACATGGAGAATTTGCTGTCATGGTTGGCTACAGTACATAGTGTTGCCCTGACAACTGATGACACAGATGATGATGCACAACACAAGCTGCCCTACCTCCGTCCCCCAGTGTTCATTGTTGGCACACATGCCGACAAACCAGTGGAAGACATAGCAGCAACAATGAAACAAATTAAGGAGAGAATTTCTGGTATGGAATGTGAGAGGCATGTGGTCAGGCCTCTATTCTGCATTGACAACACTCAGAGGCCTAATTTGATGAAAAAAATTTTCCAGAAGATTGGAAAGCAGATAGGAAAAGATAAAACAGGTAAGATATATGATTTCATTTTGTATCCTTAACCATAGGTTACTTGCAGTAATTGTTGACTTTATAATTGTATAATATGTAACCTTTGAGTCAAGCAAACAATAATTATTTTCTGACCCACATTTGTTACATGTTATTCAGCAGATATGTTGTGTTGCATAACAATTTTAATTGCAAGCAGCTAGAGACACAGAACATTCTAATGGGAGTTGTATTGGTATTAAAAGATACTGCCATGGTTAAATGAGTTACGACATATAGTGGAAAAAAGTCAGAGTTTTTGTTTTTTTTTTTATAACCTGCACTGTGCTTAGCTTTCAGCCACTTTATATTCTGAATATCCTGGCAGCATCATGCGGAGTCCAATTAATTTTTGCTAATGGATCCATTAATTTCGGAGTATCAAATAATTGTAGGGAACAGAAAGCCTAAAATGTGGGGATTTGAAGAGATTGTTACTGAACTATGTTGTCAAACTGTGCTTATTGTAAGCACATATTTCTGTGTTGCATTGTGCTTTTTTTTTTAAATTCCTTTTCTAAATATGTCCTGCAGAGCAAGAAGGAAAAGTAGATGGTATAATTAAATTGAAGAATGCAATCCTGGAGGTATTGTGGCAGGAGCCTTATATGGGTGAGAAAATACCCGTCAGGTAAATAAGAACACAATTTATTTGGAAAAACTCCAGTTCAAACACTTCTGGATCAATAGTTTATTAAAAAAGTATACAGCAATGAAAAGTTCTTTGAATGTAACTCGCATATTCAGCATAACTGAACATCCCTGAAAATGTGTATGAATTCAAAAATATCTCACCTCCAGTAGTTTAAAGTTCATGAAAATTCTTAAAACATCAGATCGTGCAAATACAGAGCAGTCACTTCAGAGCAGACAACAAAAACTCTAACTCTTGACACAGAGACAATATGTTATAATTATAAAAGATGAGAAGATGTAATTGATATCTGAGAAGGCAGGGTTCTTTGAATTGAGACGTTGTGGCAAAAAAATAACCATGTTGTTTATTCCTGAAAGCTGAAGACATCGCAAGGCTAAATATGCATGTACACTAGAAGACTGGAAATACATATACAATGTCATGTCTGAGTGAAATTAATATCCAATTTTATGCTCTACAACATTTTAAGTATTCTCTTGCCCTTTAGGTGGTTTTTGTTTGAAAAGGTGATTGAAGCTTTGGTGGCCAAACAGATTTATCACAGAAATCTGCAACAACTAGAGCACTACGCAAGAAATGATTGTTTCATGGAAAATGCAAAAGAGTTTGACTCCATGATCAGTTTTTACCATGGCCTGGGGATGATAATCAAGCACCGCAGTACAGTTGTACTGAAGGCTCAGTGGCTGATTGATCTGTTCAAGCAGCTGATAACCATTCCACCTTTCAATAAACAGGTAGAAAACTATTCTCACTTTAGAAAGGCTAGCTTACGTGGAAAATGTTGTTCAATAATTTAGAACAAGAGGAAACTAAGCATGTTGTTTTTTCGAAGAAAGAACTAACTAATGCAAAAACTGTGACTCTTTAAACTGTGAACATGTGTCTTTTTATTGTTTATTGTTAGAATCGTATGATTTGTTGACCCCATACTATTTCACCTACTCTTTGCAGCTTGTCAGGTCATATATTGATTGAGCCTTCTTTATTTACAATTAGAGACTTGCATTAACTTGCTACTGCTCACAATAATTATATTCACACAATTGAATAGTTCTTTTTGCGTGTGCAAGTGGGCGTATTCACCTCTGAGCAACCCAAGATACAAATTTGCCCAGGTTTAATATCCGACCATTTCAGTACATTGATGGAAGTAAACTATTTTTTCAGTTGTTTTACATGTATGTGGGAAACGTTCAAAAGGAACATTACGTAGCCTTCCCTTATCCAGAATTGCTGAATTTTTATACATTTTATAGAATGCCCTGAATGCTAAGTACTGGCAAGAACTTGAAGGAAGTGGCATCCTCAGCATGGAACATGTTGATCATGTGTTCTCCAGCTTTATTGAACAAGGAATCATCAAAGAAGACATCTTAGACATGATGGAGCGATTTGGTTTGATTGCTAAGTTCTCAGTTTCCCCAACTGACGTAAAGTACTTTGTACCAGCTCAGCTGAAGTCATCACCTGATAAACTCTGTAAGATGAAACCGTCGTCAGCAGATCCCTGTCCATTGTATCTCCTGTTTGTCCATGGCTTTGTTCCTCATGGTCTCTTCTTACAACTTGTCTCACGATCCATTCGTTGGTGTTCAAAGACATGGCCCGCGCATCAACCTACCCTGTACCAAAATGGAGCATGGTTCATCATTGGGAAAGATATTCATGATTTTGTCGTCATATGCAAAACAGGATTTGTGAAGGTAATCTTGAGACAGAGAACACAGAGTGATCAGGTTGTAGGACAGAACTCCGCCGAACTAGCAAGTGTCGTTCGTGAATTTCTTGAAGACACCCTTCATAATTTGTCACAAGAGATGCCGTACCTGAGGGGACTACAGTATAGGCTGTGTGTTGCATGTCCTTACTGCCATCAAGGGGCAGAAGAACCAAGTCGTGCATGCTCAGACCACGTGAAAACCACGTGCACCCACGAGGACTGCTTCCACCTCATTGATGCAAATGAAGGCCGAGCGGAAATATGTAAAAGAAATATCGATGATAAAATACTTCCTCCCTGTGGATTGGAGAAATGGTTCTTGAAAAGAAGAAAGCAGGTATGATCGATGAAAAAGATTTTTCAAGTACAGATTTCTAGCCTCTGATTCATCTTTGGAAGTTCTCTCCTCCATTTTCTTTGATCTAAGATTCAAATGTTCATTCTTGAGAAAGGTAGCCCTAATAGTTTATATCCAGTTTCAAATATTAGTAAGAGAATCTCTATCACGATGAAATTATTTTTGAAGTTTATACTTTTCTGTTTTCCTTCGGTTAAGTATTGACCAACATATATTTATATCATAACACACATAGATGACGTCTTTTTCTTCAGGGTTTATCTTCAAATGTGGCTGCAAGGTCACTCGGTGAAGCAAGTGAAATTGAGCCAATGAAGTCTGACACGGCATTGAAGGTGACTCTTCTGGGCAGTGAGTGGAGTTCATCAATGGGAGGCTTGTCCACCATAAACCGACAGCTTGCCATTCTGTTGGCCAAACATCCGCAAGTGGACGTCACTCTCCTTGTTCCACAGTTTGCCTGTTCTGAAGAAGAGAGGAGAATGGCAACGAGTCACAATGTATCCTTGAGAGAGGCACAAAGACGCCCGGGTTATGCCGACCCCCTTGACTGGCTAAGTGCCCCACCGAGAGATCTGGCCATTGACATAGTACTGGGTCATGGAGCAAAGCTTGGTAAACAAGCTCAATTTATTAAAGAATCGCACCAGTGCAGGTGGATACAGGTAGTGCATACTGCACCTGAAGAACTTGCGATGCACAAAAACTATTCCAAGGCTAGATCCAAAGGTGAGGAGAAGAATTTAACTGAAGTAGAGTTGTGTAAGTTGGCAGATACTGTTATAGCGGTTGGACCAAAGCTGACAGACGCTTTCTCCGCTCAGTTACGCTCATGTAAGAGTCACGAACACATCCTTCAACTGACTCCCGGAACTTTCCGTGAATTCTCTGACCTAGAGCAAGCCCCAAACGAGAGTAAAACGTTCAAGGTACTGACGTTTGGCCGTGGTGATCCAGAGGACTTCAGCCTGAAGGGCTACGACATCTCTGCTAGAGCAATAGTTGAACTGAAAGACAGATCTTACTGTCTCATCTTCGTGGGTGCACCTGACGGTAAACAGGATGAGGTTGCAAAGAATTTAGAAAAGAGTGGAATTGATAAAAGCCAGCTGACTGTGAGGAAGTTCGTGCAAAGTAAAGAGAGATTGAAAGAAATCTTTTGTGAAGTTGATCTCTGCATGATGCCTTCTAGAACAGACGGATTTGGCCTGACAGCACTAGAAGCTTTGTCTGCTGGTCTTCCCATTCTTGTCAGTGGCAACTCGGGATTTGGTGAGGCATTGTGCACTGTACCATCAGGCAAATCATTTGTTGTGGAGTCTGAGGACCCCAAAGAGTGGGCAAAGGCAATTGCTGGTGTCCGAGAGAAGGAAAGATCAGACCGACTTCATGAGATTCAGCAACTTAGGAGTTCCTATGAAAAGAAGTTCAACTGGGAGAAACAGTGTGACATTCTTGTGGAGAAGATGTGGGACATAGTTCATGGTGAGAATATTTTGAATGTCCTTCGAAAAGTGTTTTTGGGGGCGGAGACACCGTATATATTGGGGGCTACTCGCCTTTATTGGAAAGCGGGAACAACTCATACAAAAAAAAGGTGTTAAGCCTGAGTAGTGATTTGTTTTTCTTTCTCTCTCTGTAGCTTCTAAAAGACAAGACACAAGTTTGAGAACTCGGGTGGGCGAAGTTGTTGACACGTCAACCGAACAAGCACCAAATGATTCATCACTGAATCCAGGTGAGGAACAAAGTATCAATAACACGCGGCAATTGACTTCCCCAAAGAACTACAGACAGGTTATAAGACGATCCAGCAGTTGCTCCTTTTCTTAACTTTCAATCTAAGGCCAGCGCTTTATGAAAATGGTACTTTTGATAATTTTTTGTGCTGGTGAGACATATATTATTATACACATCTCTGATTTCTTGTGTTAGAATCCAAAGACATTTGGGAACAAAGTGACACTTTTCAGAAGAATAAATGTACAGATAAAAGATTCAGCTAAATTCACTATATTTTAGAACGCGGTTTTGTTGAACAACTTCTGAACTTTGTTTGAATTACCGGCCCTACGGTTTTTTTTTCCAGTTACACAGATATGTTAGAGTGCAGACCTTGGCGTAAATTTTTCTTTACTTCTTCTTCTCTTTTGGTTATTGGTGTGATGGTTCGCACATAAAAAGTCTCCTGCACTTTATCTCTTCAATGCTCAGTTGTTGAACAAAACATCGGTTGTTTGGTCGTCGAAGGTCTTCTTTCCCTTTTTACCCTCCAAGTTTCTATTACTAGATTAAGAATTGTTATTTTTCAGCTGACAATTTTTACGCTTCTTTCATGCTGTCAGATTAAAAAACTTTTTGTCCCTTCCAGGTTCTCTTGACCGAATCATCCGGGAACTTCAGCAGATGCAACTTGATGCAAGCAAAGTCAAGAGCAGAACAGATCTATCATTGGGGCTGAGGAATATTGCATCAGACAAGGGCTTCACGACATCTGACAATCAAGGATCAGGAAATTGCATGTTCTATGCTTTGTCAGAACAACTGGAAATTGTTAAAGGAATCAAAATCACACATGGCACATTAAGACAAACCTTGGTTCAGTACCTCAGAAGTAACCCAAAACTAGTAAGTTGATGTTAGTATTTCTAATAAAGTTTGTTACTTACTGTTCTTTTTGAGGTTAAGTGTGTATACGGGTCAACACCACCAGAGCCTATCCCAGTGTTTACAGCATAACTTTATTATTTAAGAAGCCTCACAATGATGTTGGTTACAGTTGAATCCATTTGTTACTTAATGTGGCCTCCGAAGTAGCAGACTTTTACGGTTTTAGTCATTTGAATATTTTGGTTTAAAAAATGCCCTCTCTTAAACACCTATCAGATAACACTAAACAGAACTCCAGTTATTTTCTTAATGATGGATCTTTCCTGTTGTTTTTCTGCTGTTTGCGAATCGTTGCTGTTCTACAATAAATGCTAATTAAGGTTGTCTCGCACCATTCTTAAAAAAAATTACTCCATGACTCGTACTCCGCGCGCTCAAGTTCCTATCAACAATCCTCTTTAAGTTTGTTTCTTGAACTGATTTTCTTACAGCCGGATGGAACAGATCTGTTTCACTTTGTCCCTGGACATCAAACATGGACTGAATACTTAACACACATGGAACAAGATGGCGCTTGGGGTGATCACGTGATTCTGTGTGCCGCAGGAAACTACTATAAAACGTGCATTCGTGTGGTCAGCAGTCTACCCCATAGCAATGATATAATGATTACGCCATATTGTCCAGTTGACGAAAGCAAAGCACTTGTGCTGGGACATATTCATGAGGTGCACTATGTCAGCCTTCAACCCGCTCAAGGTACAGCTCATTACATCAGATAGAGATAGCTTTATCAAGGAGTAAAATCATTGCAGTCCCCGGGCCGGCTGAAATGTGACTTACTTTACAATGGAACTAAACGTTATCTATAAATTATGATAAACTACTTAAAAAGAAGAAAATCGTAAAATGTAACCTACAATAAAATACAAAAGGAGAAGTATCAACGCCAAAATACTAATAATTAAGATTACTCCTAATAATTAGAACTGTTCGCCATAATAAAAGTGTTTTGAAACCTATTGGTCTTCCAAATCGGTAGTTTGAAGTATCTATGGCTACGGGTGCAACAAGTGGACCCGTTGCGCGGTGGCAGCACATCATGGAGCTTATGGCTTTGGTTCTTTACAATTTGTTCAAATAGAGTGTTACTCAAGGCCTCCCTGCTCTCGTATAGTGACGTGATATCTAGAGCTACTAGAGCCTCTGTATAGGATAAGTCGGGGAGTATTATCCGCAACGCGCACTTTTACATTCTTTCCATTTCTTTAGCCAGATATTGCGGCAGTTAGTAATTATAGTCTTAGTTTCTTGACAGTGTATTTCGTTCAATGTGTACCAAGAATCATAAGTCTCCCTCTTAACTCTTAGATGACAGTAAATTCAGGTTTTAACTTTAAGGTTTTTCCTCCATTTTCCTATCCATTCTCTTTCTTTGGTTATTTAACATACGTGATAATGTGGGTAGTTTTCATAAATTTATTTCCAGCACTAACTGACACTTGATCGCCCGCTTCAGTTTGTTGAATCAAACGGCATTAGATGCAGTTTAGTCTCCTTTGGTTTCTAATCGCACTGTTGCGTTTGTTGTTTTTACAGGTTAAAAGACAGGCTATCCATTAAGTCATTATACTCGTTCCAGATCTTTGTAAAAAAAAAAAAAAAGAAAACGGCCGAATGAAGATGTGGCTAAACGTTTGCCGTGGGCCTAAAGAAGAAACAAAGTCTTTCAGAGGTTTAAAAGTTTTTCTTTCGGGAGTAGTCGTCCTCGATGAATTCAGTAGTTGTCACGGTGTATATAGTTGTCTAAAAAGTGAAAAGCATTAAGAAAAGGTAATTCACCGTAAATGATTTCGTTACTTTACTGAAAGCACCAGAAGAAATGTTTAATTTAGGAGCAGTTTAGACTGGAGAAGAACAGTAAACTTGAAAACACCCAACTTGAACAATTAACGTGGAATATTTTTGTTAGTCATAAAGAGCGATAGAGACGGTGTTTTGTACATAAAATTCAAGATTTAAAGTCAAGGTTTGAAATATTTTGTCGGTATAGTAGATATATTTGCCAAGTAGTTTTAGTCCTTGCATACGCTTTTTGTAAACGCAGCTAGAGCGGTTAGTGGTTATAAATGACAGAAATTAAAGAAATATTTCAACAAATATGCTTTTTATGACACGATTTAGGGATACTAGCATTTCTTTTTTCCCAACGCCCTCCTCAATGCAGCTTCGTTAATACTTACTAACAATTTCTGATCAAAAGAATCCAAGAATATCTACACCTGTTTTTAGACAGCACCCGTGATCAGAGCTACACCCTTGACTGGGTATGGGGGCCGGGAAAAGAGACAAAATAGTTTTCAAACGGAGATCTATCGAATGTAGAAGTGATAGTTTTTCGACAGCGAAACTTAATAAGTACACCCCTCCCCACTCAGTAATCCTTGTCCTCCCTTCTCCTCCCCCTCATTAATCCTTGTCCTCCCTCCCACCCCCCCTGGGTGAGGAAAGCAACGATCCGGAGGAGAAGATCGATTTTAAATTCAGATTAGTTTAAAAGTCGGAATATCCTTAAGACCTCAAGAACACAGAAATTTCGGAAAACACCTTTATCGAACAAAAATTGATTTGAAAGCAGAAACCTCAAGAATCAAACTTAGCAATGTGTTCCCAGAAGAAAAACTAAAATTGTGGTTTCTCCAAGTAAAACTCCCACAAATTTTTATGGTACACGGTATGTGTCATTTTCAAGTTATCTGAGGATCCTGGAATGGTTTGTAGAAGAAATTGAGCGTGAAAAAGGACCTAATCTCAGTCATCCATGTCTGGAAGAAGTAAAAGGGAGACCTTCAGCAGTAAGTCAAGACAAAGAAAGATAAAGCAGCACACGTTACTTTTTATAGATATTTGTTACCTTAAAATATATTCGCATTTTACTATCTGTGATTTACTCCAATAGAGCATAATATTGTGACACAAGGATATACACGCCTGTCCGGTTTCTAAGGTCTCTGCTTTTCTAGTTACATCCATGGAAACGGGTTTTATTCTAAGTTGGTTGTAGCACACGTCAGGTTTTTAAGTTCTGTTTGTTTGTGTACGTGTAGTTATTCCTGCGTTTGCCCGGAAACTTTAAGTATTGTTCCATATAATAGTCCAGTCAGTGGTACAGTCAGTCGGTTGAACAACTTTGCTCATCATGTTGTATTATTTTGAGTTTTTGAGTAGGCCCCTATACTTTCACAGTCCCTTATTTCTCTCATGATTGCACAGGAGTACTAGAAAATAACCCAAAAAATTACACAAAGGTGGGTTAAGAAAATCCACGCTGAGTGTGAAATCCGATTTTAGATCTGAAAGCTTTGAAAGAAAAGTGAATATTATTTCATTTGCTCACAATTTGATGATTAAATGTTAGAAAATGAAAAGACAAAATTATTTGAAAAAGGCTTTTTAAACAATTAAATAGAGAAATCAAGGGTAAAGATTAGCCCTGGGTTTGTGCTAATCAGCCTCTGAAGAACTGGGCCCGAGGAGGCTTAAAGAAATGCTGGAGGTTACGTGTGGTGGATCAGCATCCCAGCATTCTCCATGCTCCACAAACGTGAATTAACTGTGGTGGTGATGGACCCCTGAGCTCATAACACTAATACCAGAGATGGCCTTTAAATCTTTACAAATAATGACAATTATTCAATAGTTACATGAGTCATCCATCCTTAAAAGCCGAGCAATCATATTTATCCATCAAACTTAAAATTAACTATTGGGGTTACGTTAGTTTTAGAAGTATCTAATTCAGCTGACATCAATATATTTTGAAGGCTAGGTGATCTTAACCAATCATTGTTATATTATATATTCAAAACAACAATTCAAATTACAACACATGGCAATACATATCATTGTGGCTAAATCAGATTTGTTTGAATAAAGTCTAATGAAATTGACTAAACACATGACTATCAAAGAATCTATGTTGTTCATGTACCGAGCTGAAGTTCAAACATGATAAAGTATACATAAAGTCGTTCGTGCGGTGAAAGGTAAAAGTCTGCCTAAGAGAATGACTTACATAGTGAAGGGAGCTAATCAATCTAAATTTCTGTGGTATGAAGTGACCAAGAATATTTTCACCCACCCCTGGACGGGATCCTACTCTTTGACAGGTAGCTCCACAGTATTTTTTTTCTCGTTTCTTTATCATTTCACTTGGACAATTAATACTCCTGGGGACACTCCTGTGTATACTCCTGGGGACACTCCTGGGGACACTCCTGGGGACACTCCTGGGGACACTCCTGAGGACACTCCTGGGGACACTCCTGGGGACACTCCTGGGGACGCTCCTGGGGACACTCCTGGGGACACTCCTGGGGACGCTCCTGGGGACACTCCTGGTGACACTCCTGGGGACACTCCTGGGGACACTCCTGGGGACACTCCTGGGTAGAGTGATGTGAGGGAGAGGCATTTTAGCAGTAAAGTTTATTTTCCAGGAACAGTACAACTTGACTCCTCTAATGGCTGAACTGGATCTTTTCATTATAAGTCTAACGCATTAACATTAAAAGAGCTCAAGAAATAAACTCTATATACCCTTGCTCGCCTCGCTTATTCAAAAGTAATTGTAATTGGGTAAAAATGATCCGAACAATTTTTACTATTTATCTACTAACGCTACATTATGAATGCTGCAATCTGATCGACTACCCTAAACGATATCTATTTAAACAACAGAGTGTTTCTGTCGAGGAGCTATCGGTTGATAGTTCCCCCGCGAAAATTTGATGTTCTTGAAACAAATACTTGCCCGAGAAGTGAAGCTTCGAGGGCGATTATGCTAGTTCCGAGACATAAACACTCTATTGTCTTTATTGTTCACCACTAAATTTTCTTCCGCGTGCTAGTTGAAAAACAGTCAAAACCTACTAAACGCAGATCAAGCAAATATTTATTCATGCGTACAGCCTGTCACAAATGTCAATAATTCGCAGCAGTACACCAGCTAAATAATACGCTATACCTGCCAGAATTGAAAAGTCACTGTTTTTCCTATCTGGCTAACTTCGCGGCTATCAGACCATTCAAAATTTTACACGGATAAGTACTATTCATCCGGGTATTTTTCACGGACGGGTATCGCGTCACGTGATCAACTTAAACCAAAAAGAGTCGACGAAAATTTAGTGGAAATGGTCCGATAAACCAAACAGGCAATCCAACTAGCTGACGCAAATCGTATAATTTATTCCAGTATATTATTATTCGATCTAGAGAAAAGAAATTAAATACATTTGAGAAACTGAACAGGATCTATCGATACGTAAACACACGAGTCAAACTATTCGCTAGAATTGCAGCACTGATAACTTACTTCTGTGGCGATGTCTAGTAGGATTGTTTCAGGGTATACAGGTCAGCAACAGATATAACAGATCAGGGTATAACAGAATACGGGTCAGCGCGACAGGTCAGCAAAACATGAAGGTCACTTCGAACCTAAACATCTGAACTGAAAGCAGACTTATTCACGTGGCTTAATTGCGAAACTTAGTGTCAATCAGAGTCAATCAGGAAATCAAGTTAATAATTCATTGTATTAACGAAACACTCTCCACCCCGATAAGGGCGCAGTCCTTATCATAGCAAATGTTCGTTTAGTCGCCGCCTTCAGCAGGGTGAATTACTGCAATTTTTGTCACTGGACGACTGTATTCTCCGGTGGATGTCTTCACTGTAACGTTTCGAACGCTTCCGTCAGTTCCAGGGTATACTTTGGTTACTCTGCCAACAGCCCACTTGCTTCTCACAGCGTTATTATCGGCTACCGTAACTATGTCATCAACTTTGACATTGCGGTTCTCAACATGCCACTTCTTTCTTGGTACCAGGGTGGGGAAGACATCCCTAGTCCAGCGTCTCCAGAATGAATCAACTATTCTTTGCACGAACTCTACTCGCTTACGGGGATTTCTGGTATCTTTAAATGGACCTTGTGGTACCTCTGGAGTTGCTCCTCCAAGGAGCATGTCGTTCGGACACAGGTACGCTCCGTCGTCTGGATCATTGGGGATGCGCCCTATGGGACGTTGATTCAACAGGTTTGCGATCTCTAGGAGGCAGGTGTACAACTCGAAAGGCGTCAGAAGTTGGTCGCCGATTGCAGTCTTCAGTGATCTCTTGCAGCTCTTGATAAGGGCTTCTGCACATCCGTTTTGATGTGGCGCAGCTGGCGTTTCCACTTTATGCTCTTTTCTCCGCAAAACTCGCGTAACTGATCGTCATCTAGATTTTTCACCATCTCTTTCAGTTCGTTAGCGGCCCCAACCATTTGTGTTCCGTTATCACTTAGTATCGCTGCTGGGTATCCTCGGATTGAAAAGAATCTACGAAGAACTTGGATGAACTCCTTTGTAGTTAGGTCAATCGCTAACTCTAGATGGGCAGCCCGGGTGTTTAGGCACGTGAAGATGACGCCATAGTGCTTAGTCGTCCTGCTTCTCCCTATTTTGACGCGATAGGGACCAAAGTAATCACATGCGGTGTAGTAAAATGGCGGTGTGTGTGGTGCTAAACGGAGAACAGGTAGGTCTGCCATTAGCTGCGTCTCAGCCTTATGTGCCATTTCGCGGCAAAATCCTCACTTAAATTTGACGGACTTGCTTAGCTTCTTCGCTTTCAAGATCCAAAACTTCCTTCGCGTCTTGCCTGTGGTGGCTGCTACGCCGGAGTGTCCGTACTGATGAGCTTCTCTTGTTACCAGGAGGGAAATCCAGTGATCACTTGGAAGAAGGGCAGGGTGCCTCGTTTCATAGGACACGATAGCTTCATCCACTCTTCCTCCAACTCTGATAACTCCGTTTCCATCTTTGAACGGGCTGAGCGATTTGAATTCCCCTCTATCCAGTCGACTGTACAGTGTTGTCTGTGCTTGCTTTATCCAATAAATTTCTGCCTGCTGAAGCTCTTCAGGGGTCAGTGGTCCTTCATTTCCGTGTTGGTCGTATTTTCTCAGGCGTATCTTTTCTGCTAGTCTACGTATTCGCGCCGTCACACGCATCAGTCTTCTCCAGCTTGAGAACTTGGATGGATCAATACCATTGCTAGCTTTCTGTGCTGTGACTGCGGTCAGTATCTGCATCTGACGGCGTTCCATGTCTACATTGGGGGTCGGCGGTGCTGTCGTAATTGGCCATTGACTTTCTGGTAGGTATAAGAACTCCGGGCCATTCTTCCATCTGCCTTGTAACTCGTTAACGCGGATCCCTCGCGACAAGTCGTCAGCTACATTATCCTCACTGGGTATATGCTTCCACTGGTTTGGATCTGAGTTACTTTGAATTTCTCCCACTCTCGAGGAGACAAACGGTTTAAAGCTGCGTGACGGACTTTGAATCCAGGCCAAGTTTTTTACTGTCGTTTTTTACTGTCGGTAAAAAACTTAACATCTTTAAACTGAATCCTAGATTCCTCCTGAATGGATTTGGCCAGGCGGCTAGCGAGAACGGCGGCTTGAAGCTCCAAGCGCGGAATTGTCAGCTGTTTCAGCGGGGATACTCGCGACCTCGATGCGATGAACTTGACTGCGTAAGTGTTGTCATCCTTTCTCTGGCGTGCGTAGGCACATGCACCGAGTGCGTCTTGTGATGCGTCAGCGAAAACGCATAACATCGGCGGTTCAACGGCATTGACTACCGTTAAACATCTTTCAAAGGACACAATGTCTAGATCCTTAATTCTCTGGAAGAGTGAAATCCAGCTTTCCTGAACTGCAGTTGGCACCTCGTCATCCCAATCCACTCCCAGCTGCCACAATCTTTGCATTCCTATCTTTGTTCTGACGATGAAAGCTGCTGCAAATCTAATCGGATCGTATATGCGAGAGGATCATTCTTTAGGTCATCTATTGCACATGGCTTGGACTGTTGTGTAGCTTCAGTAAGTCTACTGCCACTCTGAAGTGAAACTTGTCTGTTCTGAAGTTCCACAGGGTTCCCAGGACTTTCTCCTCATCTCCTTTGAATAGATTTATTTCCTTCTCCGCGTCACCGCTTACGTTCTCTTTGAGCACCTTGTTAGAGATCCACTCTTTAACTTTGAATCCTCCCGTCTTCAAAACATTGTCCATGTCATTTGTTAATTTTTGAGCTTCCTTTTCTGTGCGTACAGACTCACAGATGTCGTCCATGTACATGTTGTTCGTTAGTACTTCGGCCGCTGCTGGGTAGCCTGCCTTGTTCTCTTGCGCTGTTTTTCTTAGGGCTATCTGCGCCATAGCGGGTGCAGGCTTGTCCCCAAATGTCAGAACTGTTTTGACAAAAATGTCAGGTTCTCTTTCTGTCTCCATGTTTCTCCACAGAAAGCGGTGTACATGTTAATCTCGTTCAGGAATAAGGACCCGATGATACATCTTGGAGATGTCTCCTACTACGGCAACTTCTCTCTCTCGAAATCTTAGGACAACTCCAAACATGCCGTTAAAAAGGTCGGGACCCTTTTTCTAGTAATCGTTCAACGTATGCCCTTGGAATGCAGAGGATGAATAGAAAACAATTCGAACAGGTGTGCTCTTCTTGTCTGGCCTCAGTATAGCGTGATGGGGAATGTAATGAACAGGACCATGATACTCATCTTGTTCTTCTTTTGACAGCTTTCGCGCAAATTTCATTATTTCCATTTCCTCCATCTGTTTACAGTAGGCTTCAGCTTGTTCAGGATTTCTTTTCAGGCGTCGTTCTGTTGACTCTAGGCGTTTCATATCCAATTCTTTGTTGTCTGGTAGCAGTTTAGGGTCTTTTCTCCAAGGGTAGGGGATCATCCATTGGTTTTCGACTTTGAAACACGACTCTTCTATGAGCTTGGCTTCTTCTCTTTCTGCTTGAGTCAGTTTGTCTGCATCGTAGACACAGGGTTTCACGGCCACGCCCATAGTTTCCGTTGTCCAAAAGCTTGTCAGGTCTATTGGTGAGGAGTACTTGACAGGTAATATGCTGGTTACGTCACTGATCTGCGCTGGGTTTCCTCCAAAAACTACCCACCCAAGTGGAGACTTGCGAGCTAGCAGGTTGTCCACTTGTCTTATCTCACCAGCCTGCATGCGTGTGTGATCAATGCCAATCAACAGCTCAACGTGCCCTTTTCCACGGCGAAATCATGTGTTTGGCGAGCCAAGAACTTGCGGTAAATGGGAGGTTTTCACTGCCGGAATCTCGTCACTGATGCTGTGGATGCCAATTGCTTTAACGTTAAAACGCTTGTTGTTGTCAATACAGGTTAGATGAACATTGTATTCCTTTGTCTTAATCGTTTCTTCCTCGCCACCAACTTTAGTAATCGTTATGGACACATCTTTTCCCTCTAAACCGAGAGTGTCAGCGGTATCCCGTCGGATAAGGCTTACTTGCGCGCCCGAGTCAAGAAGTACGTTTCCGCATTTAAAGAGACCGTTGACGCTACCGATGTTAGCAGATAAGACGGGAAGAATTGCTTCATTGGGGCTGACCGTAGTGGCGACGCCAATCTTCACAGAATTGCTCTTGTGCAGGAGTTGATGGTGCTGCTGTGGACAACGAGTTCCATTCTCCATCTTTGCGCACTGTTGTTTGCGCTTGCAGTTATCCATAGTGTGTCCTCTGCCGGCCCTTTTTAAGCAGCTGAAGCACAGATGATTTTCCTTTGCAGTTGCAATCCGCTCGTCAATGCTGAGGGATATCAATTTCGGGCATTGGTCAGGCCAGTGTGATGAAGTTTTGCACAGCCAACATTTGTGCCAAACGGATTTGTCAGTATCATACCTAAAGTGATTCACAGGGCGTTTACCGGAGGTGCCCACTCTGATTGGCACTGTGGCGCGCATTCGCGATTTCATTTCAACATTCATCCAATTCATCAACGCTTCAAGGGTAGCAGGTTTCTTTTCCTTTTCCAAATCTCTCGCCCAGACTTTTCGGTCATCCGCGCACATTTTCTGTTCAATTATGGAAAGCATATGGCTGTTGTTCATGTCACCAGGGAGACCAACTTCCTTTAATGTATTGTAGCATCTTTTAACCAGATGCACGAGGTCGCAAAATCGCGCGTTCTCCCCTTCCTACAAGGCTTTAAACTGAGCAATGTCCTGAGTCACAGTGTCTGACACAAACCTCGGGTCGCCATAGATGGAGTCGAGATACTCCCAGGCCGCGTCATAATCACTTCCGATTCCCTTAATAAGCTCGAGTGGCTTTTCTCGCAGGCACGTACGAAGGAATGTGATTGAATCTCTTTTTGAGTACTTCGCTTCTATTGCGTGCTTGAAATCTGTACGAAAGATGGCGTAATCTCGGACATTTCCAGCGAAAACAGGAAGCTTGGGTTTTTCCAATTTAAACGTGTAGGCGCCAGCGTCAAGAGGACTTTGCTGCAATTTCACTGTACCAGCGGTTGACATGATTTTGTTCACATTGCTTTCTGCGTTAATTGGCTTATAATCAGCTGTCTGGCCGGTGTTAATTACTTGTACCGAGTCGGCACCTTTCTCGACGTTAATTTTCGGATCGCCTTCTTCAGCTGATTGTATAATTTGCACTGCATGGCCACTTGGGCTAGATGTTGCCGACAGCATATTTGAAATTCCTTCGCTTTCATGCTCTTCGTTATATGTGACACTCTCTATTCCTTCACTGAAATTACCACTCTTAGCTAAATCATTCGAACTAGACTGCTCCGCACTTTCAATAAACGTTTTGGCGTCAACTTCAAACCGCATGAATATTTCCTGACATTCGGAGAGCCATTGTTCTTCAGTTTCGTATACGCTGTCATCTTCAATGAGCTTCGTATAATCCTCGTGTTTCACCACTAAGTTTTCATACCCTCCCTGTAGCTTAATTAAAACGTCTCTTACCTCATTCGGAGGTCTTTGATGCTCTATGGCATGTACTAACGCTTTTCCAGCCCTTGTGAAGGCCGATTTGGCTAAACGTCGGTCAATCTTCGCTTGTTTTAGCGCCGCTTCAGCCATATCCGTTGTCAATCAGCGCAAGTTCTTCATCAGACCAAGAGATCGAATGAAATGATCCGATAAACCAAACAGGCAATCCAACTAGCTTACGCAAATCGTATAATTTATTCCAGTATATTATCATTCGATCTAGAGAAAAGAAATTAAATACATTTGAGAAACTGAACAGGATCTATCGATACATAAACACACGAGTCAAACTATTAGCTAGAATTGCAGCACTGATAACTTACTTCTGTGGCGATGTCTAGTAGGATTGTTTCACGGTATACAGGTCTGCAACAGATATAACAGATCAGGGTATAACAGAATACGGGTCAGCGCGACAGGTCAGCAAAACATGAAGGTCACTTCGAACCTAAACATCTGAACTGAAAGCAGACTTATTCACGTGGCTTAATTGTGAAACTTAGTGTCAATCAGAGTCAATCAGGAAATCAAGTTAATAACTTATTGTATTAACGAAACACAAACTATAATCCATGATAGATAAGTCCACCAAGCCCTCGCAGTGGTAGAATGCTGTGAAACAGATTGCTGGAATGGTTCCCTGTTCCGGTTCGGACAGCATTCTCTCCAGTTTACAACTTGAAGGCGAAAAAAGGGAACTTGAAATCGCCAAAAAAAATTAACTCCGCCTTCCTTGCTCCCATAGAAATCTTCCAACCGTTAGGGCCAGTTGCAACTGTAGAGGACGAACCCTATGTATTCACTCTGTCCGAGCCTGCGGTTCTGTCCCCCCCTGACACAATTAAATCCACGCAAAGCGGCCGGACCCGACTGTATTCCTGATTGGCTCTTGCGTGAGTACGCTGAGGTTCTTGTCGAGCCCGTTACAGCTATTGTACAGCTGTTGTACAGCTATTTTGTTGTATCGACCCATGTTGGCTGTTTTGAAGATCATTGACCGTGATCAATACGGTGCTATCCCGAAATCCTCCATTGACCGTGATCAATACGCGGGGGTGGAAGAGGAATAATTGGATCTCACTTATTCATTATTCCTTTCATTTTTTTCGAGGTTATTTATTATTCATTTTTAAATTTTTCTCGTTATTCATTATTCCGTATTCGAGTTTTTTAGGCAGTTTCTAATTCGCCTTATTGTGAAATAGATGATTTCACTTCAATTAAAATGTAATTTAAAACCGTCAGCGTCATGTTCAATCTAATTACCGTATTTATTTACTTAACTCCAGCCTGAGGTTTATTTAGATATCAGCCTTATAGGCGTGGCATTTATTTTTACATACTGTACACTGTCAAAAATGTACACTAAACATCTACACTATAGGGACTTTAAGCAGTGACGACGGAAAGCTCTTGCGATGGCGTTCGACACATACCTTTTCCATAGTCCTATTTACTTTCCGCAAATTATTGGTAGATATCTAAGCATCATAATGTTTGATATTCTTATTTTCGATCATCGGATTGAGTCTTTCGTCTCTATAACGCAACCTAAAAAACACTGGAATTTTAATTGATAACGTATTTAAGATCAAAACAACATAGTTATTCAACAATACAATAGCGCGAATTCTTGGTAGATTTGGTGGTAAATAGCCGAGAACCACATTTTACTGATTCTTTCCGATGTGGAAATATTGTCACTCAACTTTCTCAAAATTACATTAAGCTTTTAAAAACAACACAACGAAAGAAATAACTTTGAGATCCTAGAATACTTATACCAATGAATACGTGTGTTGCGTTAAGCAAAGTATTAACTTAATTTAGGCTCAAACGTGTTGCAGTGCGTCCAGATCTCCTATTACAAGCTACACGTCTGGGATGGTCATCCCTGGATGCGGAAGCAACTTTGTTTTCTCTAGTTTCCTCGTCGGACTCGATGGCACTGTTGTTTCCACCTTTAAGAATCCTTTCAATTCTATGAACTTCTTCCTGCGAAAGTTGATAGCATTTTGAATCAATTTCGTTAGAGGTGATAGCGACACAAACACGTGTTGTAGAGCGTTTTCAAGGATTGATATTTCAAGCATTTTTAGGTTTGCCTTTTGTTTTATTAAGTCTCGCCTTTTCGCCCCTACGTGCTATTTTGATGAATGTATAGTTTTGATCATTTATTTTTAGTGTGTGCTTGAACTTGGCTCAGCACTTACCGTGCTAGACATTTTAATCTCTTGTTATGGTTGAGGATAACTAGTTTGCTAGGTGGTCATGTTTGAGTTGGTAAAACTGACCTTGAGTTTTACCCACACTAAACATCCTGTTTTGGAAATTCCCACGGTTAGCTAACCCAAACATGTCTGTGATTTTTGTATTTAATACTGGAGCACTCCTCGCTGAAAGTAACAGAAAATAAGCAGTGGAACAAGAGAGAGGAAATTAGCTCTAGTAGAAGCAGCAGTATAGGAGAATAAAGAAGAAAATTACAGAGTCTCAGTACCTTTTGTTAATTCGCCAAGCGAGTGGTAAAACCCCCACAACACACGGTCCACAATGGAATAGGGCGAATTTTTGTGGTCTTCGTACGCTTCTTTAAACAGGAACATATCCTCAGTTTCGATATTGTCCAGCCACATAATATCCATTACATTTTCGGTAACCTGCAGTTCATTTGCAGTTCTGTCCTCGACTAAGAGATCCTTTAGAAGGAGAGCCTAGAAAAAACCCCATTTCTCCGTTCGTCCACCGTGTTTCACAGCGACAACTTCTCCTGCTTTGAACAAAATTTCACAATGAAGGACGGACTGCTGACAGAGTACTTGTTGAGTGTCACCCTGTAGCAGAGCACTTGTTGAGTGTCACCCTGTAGCAGAGCACTTGTTGAGTGTCACCCTGTAGCAGAGCACTTGTTGAGTGTCACCCTGTAGCAGAGCACTTGTTGAGTATCACCCTGTAGCAGAGCACTTGTTGAGTGTCACCCTGTAGCAGAGCACTTGTTGAGTGTCACCCTGTAGCAGAGCACTTGTTGAGTGTCACCCTGTAGCAGAGCACTTGTTGAGTGTCACCCTGTAGCAGAGCACTTGTTGAGTGTCACCCTGTAGCAGAGCACTTGTTGAGTGTCACCCTGTAGCAGAGCACTTGTTGAGTGTCACCCTGTAGCAGAGCACTTGTTGAGTGTCACCCTGTAGCAGAGTACTTGTTGAGTGTCACCCTGTAGCAGAGTACTTGTTGAGTGTCACCCTGTAGCAGAGTACTTGTTGAGTGTCACCCTGTAGCAGAGCACTTGTTGAGTGTCACCCTGTAGCAGAGTACTTGTTGAATGTCACCCTGTAGCAGAGTACTTGTTGAGTGTCACACTGTAGCAGAGTACTTGTTGAGTGTCACACTGTAGCAGAGCACTTGTTGAGTGTCACCCTGTAGCAGAGCACTTGTTGAGTGTCACCCTGTAGCAGAGTACTTGTTGAGTGTCACACTGTAGCAGAGCACTTGTTGAGTGTCACCCTGTAGCAGAGCACTTGTTGAGTGTCACCCTGTAGCAGAGCACTTGTTGAGTGTCACCCTGTAGCAGAGCACTTGTTGAGTGTCACCCTGTAGCAGAGTACTTGTTGAGTGTCACCCTGTAGCAGAGTACTTGTTGAGTGTCACCCTGTAGCAGAGTACTTGTTGAGTGTCACCCTGTAGCAGAGCACTTGTTGAGTGTCACCCTGTAGCAGAGTACTTGTTGAGTGTCACCCTGTAGCAGAGTACTTGTTGAGTGTCACACTGTAGCAGAGTACTTGTTGAGTGTCACCCTGTAGCAGAGCACTTGTTGAGTGTCACCCTGTAGCAGAGCACTTGTTGAGTGTCACCCTGTAGCAGAGTACTTGTTGAGTGTCACACTGTAGCAGAGCACTTGTTGAGTGTCACCCTGTAGCAGAGCACTTGTTGAGTGTCACCCTGTAGCAGAGCACTTGTTGAGTGTCACCCTGTAGCAGAGCACTTGTTGAGTGTCACCCTGTAGCAGAGCACTTGTTGAGTGTCACCCTGTAGCAGAGAACTTGTTAAGTGTCACCCTGTAGCAGAGCACTTGTTGAGTGTCACCCTGTAGCAGAGCACTTGTTGAGTGTCACACTGTAGCAGAGCACTTGTTGAGTGTCACCCTGTAGCAGAGTACTTGTTGAGTGTCACCCTGTAGCAGAGCACTTGTTGAGTGTCACCCTGTAGCAGAGCACTTGTTGAGTGTCACCCTGTAGCAGAGTACTTGTTGAGTGTCACACTGTAGCAGAGCACTTGTTGAGTGTCACCCTGTAGCAGAGTACTTGTTGAGTGTCACCCTGTAGCAGAGCACTTGTTGAGTGTCACCCTGTAGCAGAGCACTTGTTGAGTGTCACCCTGTAGCAGAGTACTTGTTGAGTGTCACCCTGTAGCAGAGCACTTGTTGAGTGTCACCCTGTAGCAGAGTACTTGTTGTAACATTTGAACCTGGCTCACGCTGTTGCAACGAGAACGGTATTGCATACGGCAATTGACCAGTATCTTCTTTGCTTTTGTCTCTGACAGTATGTTGTCGAACACTCTTACCGAAAGATGAAGCGAATTCCCTTAACTCGTTTGTGTCGCTAAGGGATAGTTTCTCCATCTGATCTTCGATTAGGGATATGGATGGCTTGGGAGGAGGAGGAGAATCCAATACTTTGTCCGGATAATAGCTTTTGGGCCCGGTGAAGTAGTGTAAATGCCCACGATACATTCTCTTCTCCAGTTCTCTTACACAGACTGTGCGTCTAATTCCGTACTCGAGTTGAGTAGGAATGGGATCCTCTTATCTCATGAGCGAAAAAAATTTTCAACCATAAGGGTGACTAGCGCAGACAATCGAATTTGTGCTAGAAGGTCTTCAGCACCTAACTCGGAGAGAAAATTTTGCAGTCGCGTTAGGCTGCCACGCATCATCTCCATTGATCTCCTTGTTGTGTATGACAACACTTGGTCGGGACCTTAAGTTGCTGTTCGACTGGTCCTCTGTTTGTTCGTCCCACATCATTAAGAATTCCACTAGTTTGTCCAATAAAGACATTGCCTCATGAAATGAAAATCTCGCGGCTCCCCTCTAGTGGTCAATGTCAAACACCTGAGCGTATGGATAGACAAAAGATGACAGTTTTATCAAGGGCTCAGCGTTTGTATACTCTCGTTCAATTTTTTTATTTATTTTTTTTTTGTACAAATGCTCTGAATATCTCAACAAAACGTGCCTTAAATTGGATTTAATATTTTTTTCAGTGCAACAAGCAATGTCAGTAATAATAGTATCGATTGAATATCTACTTGTAAAGAAATACAAAAAATTTATATACTGGGACAATGAGTCTCAATACAATAAATACAATATTGAACGCCGAATACAATGTATACGCATGAAACTTCAGTAAAAGGACGATCTGTCGTCCTGACACAACCGAGCAAATAACATCAGAAGGGTACGTGAATTTGACCGTAAAGAATCTTTATTCAGTTGTCATTTAATTCCAAGAACTAGCGCATACTTATGGTTAGCCCACAAAACTATATTGTGCTACGGAAACATGTACGCATAAAAGTCTTACTTTCTCCAGCTTGAGTGACTTGAAACGATTTTTCACGAACAGGTTTGTAGTATTCAGTTAGCTTGAACCTAAGAGAATATATATAGAGATAAATTAAATAAATATTACTTCACTGAAAAACTCGATCATAACAGGTAGCAGGGGAGGGTGTAGTGGCGAGAGCACTCATGTTCCCCCGATGTGTCCTGGGTTCGACTCCCGAACCCGGCGTCAATGTGGGTTGAGTTTTGTCGTTAGTTCTCCCCTTGCTCCGACAGGTGTTCCTGCGGGTTATGCGGTTTTCCCTCGTCATAGAATCAGCACTTCAAAAAACCCTTTCGAAAACGAAATCAATACAAATTTAGTTCCTTTTACAGCACAACCATAAAACTTAACTGTAAAGCCTAAATCATAAAGCCATATGCAATAATACCGTCACTGGACAAAACAATTTAGGATCGGGTTATGTATGATAGTAACTTTTGAATACTTCACCCTTTTTCCCTTAAAAATGGCAACATCAATGACAAGAAAATTTACAAATATGAATTTATAGTGTTCACATTAATTCATTGTGTTTCGGGCAAAGAGGACATATTTGCTAAATAAAGGTGAAAAACGCCATTTCGCAAAATAGTAATTTTATCAAAATTACTACTTTGCGAAACGAGTTCTATTATGGTCAATAAATTGAGAGGTGACCAAGCTCATAGAAAGATTGGTCATTTTATTAGTGGACACATTTTGTTTCGGACGAAGAGGACATATTTGCTAAATAAAGGCGAAAAAACGCCATTTCGCAAAAGGCCAACATTATGATTTTATCTCGAGGCCCGTCATATAGAGTTAAGTCTTTAAGTGTGCCTTTGCATGGGGCAAGGAGCATTGTCAATCACAGATCTTAAGCCAATCAAATGAGGTCAGATCAAATAGCACCAAGGTTATAGGCAATGTCAGTTTCTCTCCTGGTCCTTCTCGCCTCCATTTCCATCGTGTTAAAATCCAAACACAGATTTTCGGTGCTGTAGAAGAATTTTCCCGCCCCCTCCCCATGCTCCGGCCCTCTCTTCAGGCTTTGTTGCCTTATTATACCTATTTAGCTCTTTGCCGATATTTAACCCCACCTTTGCTTAAGAGATTGCGTGATGTTTATTATATCAATGTTCTTGATGTGGGGTGAAATAAAAGCGTCACTATTGTGGCCAATTTATACCACATTAGCAGTTATTTTTATCTCCCGTCAATCTCGTCAGCAAACTAGCGCGACGGCACGCAGAGCTTCAGTCCCGTTTTAGTGGAGAAACGCGGGCTTCGTGATTAAATAGTAATTCTGTCAAAATTACTACTTTGCGAAACGAGTTCTATTACAGGCAATAAAATGAGAGGTGGTTAGGCTCTTCGAAATATTGATCATTTTATTAGTGGAAAGATTTTGTTTCGGACGAAGAGGACATATTTGGTAAATAACAGCGAAAAAACGCCATTTCGCAAAATAGTAATTCTGTCAAAATTACTACTTTGCGAAACGAGTTCTGTTATGGTCAATAAAATGAGAGGTGACCAGGCTCTTAGAAATATTCATCATTTTATTGGTGGAAACATTTTGTTTCGGACGAAGAGGACATACTTGCTAAATTAATAAAGGCGAGAAACACCATTTCGCAAAATGGTAATTCTGTCAAAATTACTACTTTGCGAAACGAATTCTACTATCGTTAATAAAATGAGAGGTGACCAGGCTCTTAGAAATATTGATCATTTTATAAGTGGAAACATTTTGTTTCGGACGAAGAGGACATATTTGCTAAATAAAGGCGAAAAAATGCAATTTCGCAAAATAGTAAATCCGTCAAAATTACTACTTTGCGAAACGAGTTCTGTTATGGTCAATAAAATGAGAGGTGAGCAGGGTCTTAGAAATATTGATCATTTTATTGGTGGACACATTTTGTTTCGGACGAAGAGGACATATTTGCTAAATAAAGGCGAAAAATGCCATTTCGCAAAATAGTAAATCCGTCAAAATTACTACTTTGCGAAACGAGTTCTGTTATTGTCAATGAAATGAGAGGTGACCAGGGTCTTAGAAATATTGATCATTTTATTGGTGGAAACATTTTGTTTCGGACGAAGAGGACATATTTGCTAAATAAAGGCGAAAAATGCCATTTCGCAAAATAGTAAATCCGTCAAAATTACTACTTTGCGAAACGACTTCTGTTATTGTCAATGAAATGAGAGGTGACCAGGGTCTTAGAAATATTGATCATTTTATTGGTGGAAACATTTTGTTTCGGACGAAGAGGACATATTTGCTGAATAAAGGTGAAAAAACGCCATTTCGCAAAATAGTAATTCTGTCAAAAATACTACTTTGCGAAACGAATTCTACTATGGTCAATAAAATGAGAGGTGACCAGGCTCTTAGAAATATTGATCATTTTATTGGTGGAGACATTTTGTTTCGGACGAATAGGACATATTTGCTAAATAAAGGCGAAAAAACGCCATTTCGCAAAGTTTCGTTTCGTTTCGTTTCGTTTCGCAAAATAGTACAATTTCGTTTCGTTTCGTTTCGTTTCGTTTCGCAAAATAGTATAAGCCTTTTGCGGGTTATAGTTATTAAATACAAGACGAAGGAAACTCAGTTTTGTTCTTCGGTGGACGTCAGTCATTTCGCGTTTTAATCGGATTGGCTGCAGCATGTGAAAACAATTCACTAAACAGAAAACTATAATAAATCAACATTTAAGCACTTAAAATTGACCCACCTTTCCGATCTTTTCGACTATTTTGAGCTTCGCTCTGACCTTTCAGGCGACCAGGATTGGGAACGTGACCTGGAATTAGTAATGCAATTTTGCTCATGATAGCGTATGAACTGTAGTGAACAACAAACATGAACCGAATGTAGATTACGATATCAAACTTGAATTTAACCTACCGTCTGTCGCGATCTATCTCCTTTTTTTTCCCATTTGTAGATTATAACTGTTCGATTGCTCTTCTACACTCCAAAAACACACCGACACGTCACTCGAGGCAGACAGTCACAAAGAGACGAACCAGACAGTGATGACATCATCGGGGGTGGAAGCGGAATAATTGGATCTCACTTATTCATTATTCCTTTAATTTTTTTCGAGGTTATTCATTATTCATTTTTAAATTTTTCTCGTTATGGTTGGGTTTCAGGTGACGTCACAAGCTTTGCTGAAGTTAGTGTCCGCCATGTTGGTGTCCCTCGGGTGTCAAATTTATGAATAATTAGTCGATTTCTATAGTGAAGCCCTCTCTCTTATCGCCGTATTATTTCGCCAACTACATGAATATCCAGGAAGAAAAAAGCGATAAAAGTATCTGGCATTCATCTTAAGGTATCCCAGTGCTCTCTGAGTATGCCGAAAGCTTAGAGAGTTGGAAGGAAAGATGTTTGCAAAAGATCTCTGTCATTGGGGTTGACCCTGCAAGCATACCAGCCGAGAAGTTCAGTCCAAAATGCTTGCCTCCTGTGGAAGCGTCGGACTTGCTGAGTTACCTCGTTCTTGAGACCAGCTTCTACACCAAGAAGCAGTTCAAGGCGTTCAAGAGTCTAGAGGCGTTTAATCAAATGGTGTCGGGATTTGTAACCTCAGTTGTAGGCAAAGTAATCGCCGGCAAGTATGCCGTGAGAGCACGAGTTTGGCATTCACAGCATATGAATGATCCTTTAGTGAACATTTGGGTCATTTTCGAAAATGATGGGACTATTTTGTCAGCCCATTGCTTGGGATGCAAAGCTGGACTGGCTGAGTTATGCTCACATATCGCGAGTGTTTTATTTATGTTAGAGGCAACTACTGGAATTCATGGCAAGGTCGCTGGGTGTCACGAAAACTCAGACACCGAAAACTCAGGTCCCTCGAAGTGTTCTCCAAGCTTCCGAAGTGCTCCATAATTCGATAGTGCATAGCATAAACCATGAACCAATTTTTTTATAATATAACCGGTGGAATAATGCAACAAATCCGACGCGAAAGACGGACAACAATATCAAGAGTGATTCTTCAGTGAGGCGAATCGTGACGGCGCTGATGCCGAGTCTTCTTTCGCGTTGTTTTTCTCTTTCTGCCTCATTTAAGAACTCTAGCCCAAGGGTCGCAAAATTGTCTTCGTTTTGGGACTGGTGGGCCGAGTCTCTGTTTGTATCCATTATTATCGCGAAATATTTAAGAATTTTAACAGAGCGACAACAAGGATCTGTGCGACGAGGTACAAAAAGGTAAACATACTCCCTTTCGGCTCGTCAAAATCACGCCACATTTTAATACTTTGCTGTTGGAGCGAGCGCATTTGATCCCGTTAACTGTGAATGAAAAGTTCAAAATTAACGGGAAAAATGGAGGAAATCTAAGCTAAATGAAGTCTTGTGTCACTCTAAAATGTTTTAATACTCAACCATCGGACGATTTTGCGGAACGTGCAACTTGCGGCCTTGCTTTTGCTGCTTCAGTTGGATGAAGACCCAAAAGGTCAAAATACACGAGGGATTACCAGGAGTGATCATGAGTCGAGTTTATCTCTTGAATTTTCGAGGAGTCTGAGTTTTCGGGGTGTGACTTTTCGTGACACCCCAAGCTTACTTGCACTCAGGTAAAATGCTCATGAATTTTGCCGACATAGGTCAATGAAGTGCCGTATGCGAGAGCTAAAGACATCGATTTCTCATCGGCTAAGAAGCTCAAAGAAAAGCTCGACCAAAAAATCGAGGATCTACAACAGCCGCAAGCCTCGAACAATACAACAACTTCTAGTATCTCCTGTTCTTCCCCTTGATTTGTGATGATCTTAGGTAATAGCGCATTAGATCATATATATAATGAATTTTGCGCTATAGAAATAATAAAATTATTAAATTATTATACAAAAAAATCCTTAGTCTTTATGCTTTCCACTTTTGCTCGAACAGCCAACAATAATGCATAAAACCATCCCTTCTTTCTCACATGAACTCTTCGTTAGATACGGTTTGTTTACGCTCGAGGGACACCAAGATGGCGGATAGTAACCGTTGCTAAGGTATTGGTCACGTGGGTGAAACCCAAGGATTCATTATTCCTTATTTGAGTTTTTTGGGCAGTTTCTAATTCGCTTTATTGTGAAATAGATGATTTCACTTCAATTAAAATATGATTTAAAACAATCAGCGTCATGTTCAATCTAATTACCGTATTTATTTACTTAACTCCAGCCTGAGGTTTATTTAGATATCAACCTTATAGGCGTGGCATTTATTTTTACATACTGTACACTGAACAAAAGTGTACACTAAACATCTACACTATAGGAACTTTAAGCAGTGACGACGGAAAGCTCTTACGATGGCGTTCAACACATACCTTTTTCCATAGTCCTATTTACTTTGCGCAAATTATTGGTAGATATCTAAGCATCATAATGTTTGATATTTTTATTTTCGATCATCGGATTGAGTCTTTCGTCTCTATAACGCAACCTAAAAAACACTGGAATTTTAATTGATAACGTATTTGAGATCAAAACAACATAGTTATTCAACAATATAATAGCGCGAATTCTTGGTAGATTTGATGGTAAATACCCGAGAACCACATTTTACTGAGTCTTTCCGATGTGGAAATATTGTCACTCAACTTTCTCAAAATTGCATTAAGCTTTTAAAAATAACACAACGAAAGAAATAACTTTGAGATCCTAGAATACTTATACCAATGAATACGTATGTTGCGTTAAGCAAAGTGTCAACTTAATTTAGGCTTATACGTGTTGCAGTGCGTCCAGATCTCGTATTACAAGCTACACTTCTGGGATGGTCATCCCTGGATGCGGAAGCAACTTTGTTTTCTCTAGTTTCCTCGTCGGACTCGATGTCACTGTTGTTTCCACCTTTAAGAATCCTTTCAATTCTATCAACTTCTTCTTGCGAAAGTTGATAGCATTTTGAATCATTTTCGTTAGAGGTGATAGCGACACAAACACGGTCCACAATGGAATAGGGCGAATTTTTGTGGTCTTCGTACACTTCTTTGAACAGGAACATGTCCTCAGTTTCGCTATTGTCCAGCCACATAATATCCATTACATTTTCGGTAACCTGCAGTTCATTTGCAGTTCTGTCCTCGACTAAGAGATCCTTTAGAAGGAGAGCCAAGAAAAAACCCCATTTCTCCGTTAGTCCACCGTGTTTCACAGCGACAACTTCTGCTTTGAACAAAATTTCACAATGAAGGACGGACTGCTGACAAAGTACTTGTTGAGTGTCACCCTGTAGCAGAGTACTTGATGCAACATTTGAACCTGGCTCACGCTGTTGCAACGAGAACGATATTACATACGGCAATTGACCAGTGTCTCTTTGCGTTTGTGTCTGACAGTATGTTGTCGAACACTCTTCCCGAAAGATCATTCATTAATAAATCAATTAACCCCCTTTGAAATGGGAGATTTAAAACAATCTTTTCTTCAAAAGAAGCGCAGTTCCAATGGATTTGTCCGATACACGGAGGAAAAAGCATATAGAAAACATTATCCGCGACAAGAAATTAAGGTTCTTTAGCACGTTAAAGCTAGTTGAGCGGTAAGCGGTGCATTTGCTAGAAACAGTCAAAGTACCACCAAAGGATTGCAAAGGCTCATTTTTTAACGACATGTACAGTTAAGGGATGAACCTTTGAAAAGCGTATTTCCCGATGAATTTGCCGTATGCCAGGGCCGAATTCTTTGCTTGCCGATCGATTGCCGATTAATTCACAGAATATATGTCAATGTAGAAAATAGTTAAAGGACGACAATATTCATATTCATGGTATTGAACTGGAACTAGCCTGCAGTCGAGGCTCATGCGGGAAAATCTTTTCACATGCAAACATTTTTAATGAGACTCCCCCGCATGAGCTTCGACTGTAAGCTAGTTCCACGCCTAATCGGTGCTTATTTTCAAAAGTTATTGTATGAACCGATCCTGAATTGTTTTGTCCAGTTTGAGTCCAGTGTATTGCGCAATGTTGAAAGGGAAAGGCGTTGAAGGGGCGGACGGATGTTATTTTCTTAAAACAATATTTAGGCATTGTTTTCTTGAAAATGTACTTTTCGCTAGGTTCTCCTTTACTTTAAAATACTGGAGAAGGTATCGAGAGCTTGGTGAACAAAAATTAATCGAAATCAAACAGACCACAACATTTATACTGACCTTGGTTCAATATAGGAAACCCGGCGCGATTCGGTAATCTCAAAATGATGCCTTTCCGATGAACGTGATCTGGACTTTGACTGAAACCTAGAGCGCTTAAATCTAGGAATAAAACACCAATTTTCAGTTTAGACACTGATTTACATACGTAAGCATGTAAATCAGTGTCTAAACTGACAAGTACAAATCCTTCAAAGTTGATTCGAAGTGTACAAGGATTTTGGAATTGCTGCTAACAAATCGATAACAAAAGACATCAAAATGGTTTTTTTTTTCACGAGATGAGTCCATCGCTATGATGGATAAGACAGAATGGCCAGTTCCGAAAAAGATAATAACAATAACAACAAAAATTTATCGACCTCAGGATCAACCAAGACACTCACAAGAAATTAATGAAAGAAATAAATGTGGTGCCCATATTAAGTTATGTTCCACATAAGAACGGTAGCAAACTTCATTGTTCCGTGGCATTGGCTCTTTCCCACATAGAATATCTTTGATTTCAAGAATAGGGAAGGAGCTCGTTACAAAAATAAAATCCATTTGCATCAAAGAGATTTTAGGTAATGTTCGTGCTTAACCAATCAGAGTAGCAGAAGACAATAGATATTAATTTTGCTTCTTTGATGAAGTACCCCAAATACAATATCTTATAAAAATTGTATGTTGTGCGATTGGGTCTCAAATATACTTGAAAACTTAAAAAGCATTAGACAAAATGCAACTTGAACCTTAACTTTTTAGCGGTTTTTGAGTCAGGCCAATGAGATAACTAGTTGTTAAAATGAAAAAAGTTGATATTCCATCGTGCATTGCCTTTCAGCGCTATCCTTGATATGCGGATCATTACTTAAACCCAAAGTTCTTATTAACATTTTTTTAAATAAAGGATTCTAATCCTTTACTTATCACTGAGAGTAAAGGGTCTATTTTTATAGCTGCTATACTGATACTAGTAGTGTGGCAGGCGTAAACCAGCACCGATTTGCTCTTTCATGATCCATTTAGCCGTAATCGTCTGTTTTTATTTCAATATTGTATTAAACCGGCCTGAACGTAAGTTTAAAGCTTTGATCAAATAGGTGCCATAAAATACATGCAAATCGTCACCTTGTTCTATCTTGCGATCTGCCAAGCCTCCTTGGTGATCGTGACAGGTGTTGAGAACTGAAACAGATGTGCCAACAAAAATGTAGATGAGAAATCAATTGTTCACTATTGCTTTGAGGAACTTCATATGTTTAAATCAAACTAGTAAACTGATCGGTGTAACAAGTTAAAATCATAGTATAGAAGCAAAGATAGATACAACATAGGAAGAAATGTAAAGTTACGGCTTGCCAAACCAGCCTTCTTCAGGTGCGATGTTTTTTTTTTTTTTTTTTTTTTTAATAAAGGTGACATTTTTACGTAACAACGGAAATACGTGGGGCTCCACTTAGAAAGATAATAATGATAGACAAATAAAACTAGCTGCTAACAAAAAATATAAAGAAAACATTGAAAGAAAACTAATACGAAAAGGAATAACTAGTATGTTTCTTCTCGAATGTTCAGACCATGAGTTACAAGTGTTCTGCCTTTTGAAATTAAAAAAGCGTCTTTAGCTTTATGTATTGAGTCTCGGTTAGAGAAAATTTTTTCAATGGGGAATAGTTGCTTATTATTAGCAGTGTAATATTCTGCAATATATTGTAAATTACAGCAGTTACTGGGTCACATATATTCGATAGTGTATGTTTCGCCGGTAGAAAAGAAAGTTGGATGAAAGTAGTTAGTAATTCCGTCGGAAATGTGGGATTGACATCTTGAAATTCGCCACGTGCTTTGCCAATTTTGCTTACGAAGACAGTTCCGAGACAGTTCCCCGATGCGCTAATTAATGGCACATGTTTTGGTGTATTTTATTGGGAAATTTTTCATATTAATAATTCTAGCTATTTTTCGAAACGAAATCGTAATTTGCGAAACGGTATTTTGCGGGCTGTTATTAAATAAACGGTATTTTGCGGGTAGTTATTAAATAAACGGTATTTTGCGGGTTATTATTAATAATAGTTGTTAAATAAAAGACGAAGGAAGCTCAGTTTTTTTCTGCGGTGGACGTCAGTCATTTCGCGTTTTAAGATTGGCTGCAGCATGTGAAACAATTCACTGAACAGAAAACTATAATAAATCAACATTTAAGCACTTAAAATTGACTCACCTTTCCGATCTTTTCGACCGTTTTGAGCTTCGCTTTGACCTTTCAGGCGACCAGGATTGGGAACGTGACCTGGAAATAATAATGTAATTTTGATAGTGTATGAACTGTAGTGAATAACAGACAATTAAACATGAACCGAATGTCGATTACGATTTAACCTACCGTCTGTCGCAATCTCTCTTCTTTCTTTTTTTTCCTATTTGTAGATTACTGTTCGATTACTCTTCGACACTCTAAAAAGAAACTGACACGTCACTCGAGGCAGACAGTCACAAAGAGACAAACCAGACAGTGATGACATAACGAACATAAAAAGCACGCACCAATCAGGACAGAAATCGGGAAAAAGTTACGCAATCGGCTGGCAAAGAAGGATCTGTAATTGAATACTGCGACCAGAATCTGAGACTGAAAAGCACCGAAAGGTCATAAAAACCATCAAAGACATCAAAGATTTGACGAAGATTGCAAGTTTCGAGCGCCTGATCTCTATTGCTTCTTTACGCGATTCTTTTTTGGTATAATTCTTTATTCTCGATTAAACCCTAGTTATTCATTATTCATTTTCTTTTTAAGCCGTTATTCCTTATTCATTTTCTTTTTCAAGCCGTTATTCATTATTCATTATTCCGCTTCCACCCCCGACATTCATCGACTAACTTTCTGTAAGAAGGGGGTAGGGTTCTAAAGAAATGGTGGTGCTGCTTCGGTGGGTGTAACAAGGTAATTTTAGTTTTTATCAACTGAATTGATATTGTAAATTGGCACCGTAAGAAGTTTCAGTAAAGAGTAAAGAGTAACCTTCTGGCTTGGAGAAGTTTCTTACCAGAATCACAACTACTGAAATACCTTACTAAAGACGACACCGAGGCAGTAACCTTCACCGTCAAGAAAAAAGTTTTTTTACTCCACCACTTGTAGATACAAGAATTTCGCAGCAGAGAGTTAAGAAACAAGGAGATGTTGGCCGGCCCGATATTAAGTATTCAGTGCAGCAAGGAGGTCAAATTTCAGGAACCAGTCACTGTACAGCTACCGCTATCCTTGAGAGACACTGAGCAGGGCGCTCAATCATTGGGTATCTCTGATCTGTCATTAGCCCGTGCTCGAGTCTTGTTTTTACCATCTGATGGAACCCATCTAGATTGGACTGAAATTACCGCTGATTCCTCTCCATGGCTGGATGGCACTGTCATTAAATTCAATGTGAAGCACTTCTCGAGGTATGCCAAATTAACCATCTGCTTTTAAATTTTCACAAGACTTTGATAAGTGACGTAAGTCTCCAGGGTAGCGATACTACTACTAATAAATAAATATTAATAAAAATAATAAATAATTTAGCAATGGACATTCCACTTGGTGGCTCTTCCTTGTCCACTGTTTTCAGATCGAATTGGAATTTGGAATGTTGGTTTTTGCGGAGGGAGGAAAACCGGAGAACCCAGAGCAAAACCCTCGGAGCAAGGACGAGAACCAACAACAAACTCAACCCACATGTGACGCCAGGTCCGGGAATCGAACCCGGGCCACAGTGGTGGGAGACGAGTGCTCTCACCACTGCGCTATCCTTGCTCCCCAACTGGAAAAAACCTCATCGAAATCGAAACGAAAAGAACTCAAAGCAAAACTAAACAAAGGCAATCAGAGCAGACCCGATTATAATTAGAAACACAAGGTCAGCGATGGTACAACTGGTGTTTTTTGAGAGTGTGGCTCATTTTCCCGCAAGCATCCGTATCTTGATCTTATTTGACTTACTACAGTAGCTATAAGGCATCACACGAATCTATGTTAGAGTTTTTATCACCATCGCAGCTGCGTAAATTCGTCCCATTCGTCAGTTAAGGGAAGACAATTTGTTCGCATATGGACAGGACTACTAATTATTCACCTATTGTATGACCACAAGCTTTACTTTGCTTTTACTTCTGTTATATTTCTTTATTCCGTCTATCGTATTTACTATTTCAATTGTTATTGTTATTAGTAAGATTATAATTATCATTCATTATCGTATACGTTTTAAATTGCGAGGAGGTGAATTTATTTCGTCAGCCACAATGAAGACACTAACGGACAGGTCATTCTTTCTCGCCAGGCGAGAGAAGGGGAAGGGGAGGGGAGGGGGAGGGGAAGGTAGGGGGATCCGGTCCACTTTTGTTGTGTCACAGTAAAATCTACTTGATTCTGTCATAACGCTATGTACTCCTTATGTGATTCCCCCCCAACTCCTCCGCCCCCTCTCCCCTCGTCCATCTCCCCTCACCCCCTCCCCCCTTCTCCCTTCAGGCGAAGAATTATGATTGACCTCATATTGTTGCTTCGTTGCAGACTTTGGGGCTGGATAGATTGGTGCGTTAAACCCGTCATGTCACCAATTATTGAATTAGCGCGTAACTTTAACACAGAAGATGTATCCCAAGTGGCCGTTTTTACAGCTTGTCTACTAGCAGATACAGAGTTAGGTTCTACAAGATTGTTGAATGTGTTTTGCAGTTCAAGTAACGCGACAAGGATGCACATTAAAGATGAAGAGAAATTGTTGTTAGAAGAAGAAAGTGCTTGGGACAACATGGTACCACGCGAAAAGGCTTACGTGTTTCTTTCAGGGAGTGTGGTTCATCCGGCCGAGGTTGCGGATTTGGAAAATTTTTTTGTCAGGTAAGACTTTAGGGAAGATTTGCCTGGAACTTGAGCATTTGGTTTGAAATGAAATAATAAAAAAAAGAGATGGATGGGAAAGTGAACTGCTTATTACCACCATGGTGGTTAACATAACATAACATAACATAACATAACATGGCATAACATAACATAACATAACATAACATCAACTTTATTTCCACATTTCAACACGATAAGTGTTTAAAGATTCGCGTTTATGGGGTCGTGCATTTAAATTAGTCCTAAAAATTGGTTGGCCAATCAGTCCTTTTGTTAGGTGAAACGAAACTGAATCGGAACGTTCAAATTCATCTGGACGAGTGGCTGTTAGTCCATCACATGTTAGGGATTTAAGATGCAGCATATAAAGCTTGTTGAAGACGATATCAAGCTTCTCTCTTATGTCCAAGTTGTGGAGTGCTAACTGCCTCCCGATTTGCTCAATGAATAGAGCGCTGGACATTGTGCGGAAGGTCGAGGGTTCGAGCCCCGGCCGGACCAACACTCAAGGTCTAAAAAAAAAATGAGGAGAATATGCTGCCTTTCTTTAACATCAAGAAATGGTTAGATATTCTAGTCTTCTCGGATAGGGACGAATAAATGGAGGTCCCGTCTCCTGCAGGGTTAGGGGTAGGAGACGTTAATTTGGTCAGATACAGTGAAATATATGAAGTTCATATATTTTGAACTGCGGTATTAGATATGTATGATGCACGATCCTCGCAGTAGATAGCGCTATTTAAGCAATAGCGAAAATCAGACCTGAAAAAACCAAACAAAACAAAAAAAATCAACTTAACGGCCTACTCCCAGTTGGCTTGTTAGCTCAATTGGTAGAGCGCTGCACTAGTATCGCAGAGGTCAGTGGTTCGAGTCCCGTACAGGCCTGATTTTTTTCAGGTCTGATTTTCGCTATTGCTAAAATAGCGCTATCTACTGCGAGGATCGTGCATAATACGTAGACGTTAATTTCCAACGCACGAGTATACTGTGTGATGGATGTCCTCCCCTGGGGTGGGATGGGTGGGTTCGTAGATAGAGGACCACCCTAATTAACTTCGTGTTACTGGTGATAAAACATATCCTCTATAAATATTGTTGGTAGTAGAAGTAGTGCTTGTAAAGTGTTGGATATTTTTGCGAGGAGTTCAAAAAGCGTTATCCTTGCTTAAAATTTGCGCTTATCACTGTTTTTGGTAAGTTACTCTTACGTTACGGTGGAGCATCACTGATGTTCGATTAGTGACGGCCATATAAAAAACGCAAGACTTCAGCGATAGTACAGCTTTATTAAAGCCGTTATTTGTCCGTCAATTACCGCTCAAAAATTTCCGCAGCTTTTGATCCACTTACCTCCCAAAAAAAATTTAGGAAAATCAGCTTTTTATTGCTCTAAGAGAGGATTTTCCTTAAATCCTCCTCACATGTCAAGAAATTGTCTCATTTCCTTACAGGTTTGAAAAGGACGATTCTATAAAGAGGAATTTAAGGGTGCATGTTGTCGACAAAGGATGGCTAAAAATAGAGTTCTACAAGAGCAGAGAAAAGAGGCCAGACAATAAACTGTGCCAACTAGAAATGGATCTCCCCCCTCGAAAAATAGACATTGAGGTAAAGAACAACGTTTGAAAGACGTAGCTTGGACCGTCTAACTGACTTGATGAGTCCGAATGAGTCGGCGGAGACGGATGGGCACGCAGCATCGAAGGTCTTAAGATGCGAATCGCAATCGTCTGCACAGACCCCGGCTCTTTTTGGAAAGTAAATGATGAACGGAAACTGAAGTCTATTGAATGTGGTCGTGGGTGACTTTTTAAGTCCACTCCGTTGGAAAATCCTCCTTTGCAAAATCATTCTTAATCCATTTACTTTCCCAACAAAGGAGAGGAATCTTTATTATGAGACACTCTAACGGAATAAAGTAAGATTTTTTTCCACGTGATGCTTATCTAGTAAATGGCGTTTTTCATGCTACTGTAAGGCCTTATAATGTATAATGAAACCCAATTTTTTTTGCAGAAGACACCCTTGGATTTTTTTGAAGTTCCTTTGGATGACAACAGCATCCTTCACGCCTTCACGATGGTCCACTTAGGGAAGTCCTAGCAGCCTGTAGCGGAGTGCTAGAAGAAATAAACTACGGGAATATTTATCGAAGTCATTATGAAAGGAACAACGACGGACAAACTCGATGTAGTTTTTACAAAGCCCTGGCGAGCCTACCACCAGATGACCAACAAAAGTGCTTTGAAAAGATTGTTGAATTTTTGCAAAAAAGTGAGGGAACCAAACACATTGGAGATCATCTCTTGAAAGGTAAATTTTTAGTGAAGTTCTCAGAACCACTTCCACGTTTCATAGAACGAAAATAGTTCGCTCTTTCCGTTCCTTCTAAGATTTTACTTTCTAGAAGTTTTCAATGTCTGCGCAGAAATGCCAAATTCGTAGAAGAATCCAAAACGAGGCTTCAACAAAAAGAATGAAACAATTGTTTTCTCACTTCAGCTTCTGACTTGGGATGGTTATTTTTGATTTGAAATCAGGCTATGCGGCGTAAAGTTGAAAGTTTCTCTCTTTTTTTGCTAAATTTCAAAATAATGTCTGAACTAGAGACTCTTCCGTGCAACATTATGTTGGAAGAGCATGTTTGATCGGTTAAAACTCCTCTTTCAAATTGCTTTTACAGTCAAACTAAGTGAAGCGTACCCCTCAAGATCACATTAATGAATTGATCATTTGGATATTGAACCCGCCAGTCGTTTCAAGAATGCAATAATGAATTGATTATTTGATTATTGAACCCGCTAGCCGTTTCGCGAATGCAAATATGGATTGATTATTTGAATATTGAACCCAAAAGCCGTATCCGTTTTGAAAAGGTGCGGATCATTGTTCAAATTAGAAGTCCATTTCTGAAGTCCAATAAGATTGTTCTATTTGACGAGGAATCCTGAAAACGAACAAACTGTACTGTATAAACACTGCGAAAACAGTCGATCGCAAATATTAACGAAATAAAAAGTCTTGCGATGGCTTCGCCCGTAAACTATTTTTTTTTACTATGATGAATACATACAAGAATTTCTACAAGTTCGTTAAGATGTAAATAGGCGAAAAAAGCTCTCGATAACATTCCATTTACAACATTTACAAGAAGTTCCACACAATACTCGAACTCACCTTTCCCGCCAAGTCTGACGCCTTGTTGAAATGGTACCGATACATCATCACGTGTTCGCAAAATCCAATTAGAAATGGACTTCTGATTTCAACAATGATCCACGCCTTTTTAAAACGAATACGGCTATCGGGTTCAATATTCAAATAATCAATCCATTATTGCATTCTTGAAACGGTTAGCGGGTTCCATGTTCAAATATTCAATTCGTTATTTCGCTCCTGAAATGATTCGCGGGTTCAATATTCAATTAATCAAATCATTAATGAAATCCTGAGGGGTACGCTTCACTTAGTTTGACTGTAAATGACCTCGCACGTTTGCTCCCGATGAAACCTTTTCCATCCAACTTTTTGCTTCACCAGCAAGTGTTTGACTGTTACATGTAATTCAACTCTGCATTCTAAGCAAACCCTAGGCAATCAAAAAGAAGCCAAGTTTGAGTGACATCAGTGCCAGAATTTCAGAGAAATATGTTTAGCTACCCCGTGTTGTTTGCGACAAACATGACGTTGAACGAAAATGTGTGATTGTCAGTCCAAATTTGAACTCAAGCTGTCATCCGATCTCGAAAATCGGTCATTCATCTCTGAATGTAAAAGACAGAACTCCAGTTGAGATCTTGATAGTTCGAGGTACTGGTTATTCGGTGTCCAGAGAAAAATATCATTGATACATGTACACTAATATAATTTAAGACTGACGAAGACACTGCCTTAAACTCGAGAGAGCCAGCAAAACTACATGGTCAGCGTTCGATATAAAGGGCCGGATACTATATATTACCGCTGGGGTGGGGGTGGGGGAAAGGTGGATCTGTGGGGATCACATGGTTTCATGGGAATGGAGTGGGCGGGGGGGGGGGTGGGTCGTCACCGGCACAGTAAAAAGGGAGGGCTATATAAAATTGAGCGCCAATTAACTGGAGTATCATAAGAATTCTAGAGAGCCTTGGGGAGGATCAGGTGAATTTTTGTTTGTGACACAACCACCCCCCTCTCTCCCCAGACGATAAATAATAACCGGTCTCTGACTCTACTCCTTTGTACTTGTTTTCCTCAGCTAAAGCTCTGATTATGGAACCGCCCACTGAAGGTGTGCTTAATGCGGTCGCCGAGAGACTGAGAACAGGTTCATGGTGGAAGAAACTCGCCAGTAAATTGAAGATCAAGCAATATGTTATTGCCAATGTTCAAGAAGAAGAGGAGGATAGCCAAGAGCGCTGTAGGGCAGCGCTAGAAATTTGGCGTCAGAACAATGGACCTGATGCTACAAGTAGAGAGTTAATGCTGTGTTTAACGAACATGGGGTATGGTAATGTGAACTGGCATATAATGAGAGAACTTGGCCTTGTAACCAGTAAAAATATGCCTCCAGAAGAGAGAGAATGATCTGTGTTACAAAAAATGACGTTGGAGAGGATACGAGGTTGGATGCAAGTGCTCTTTTTTCACATCACTGTGCAACAGAATTTGCACCTTGTGAAGCTGTAATATTATTTTGAATAAGGTCGAAGAAGACTACGCGACAAGTTACTGCAACCGTGGCGGATGTATGTTTGCCAGTTTCTGTGGTAAGGGTAATTTTTATAGAAAAATCTTTTTTTCTTTGACAGGACTGTTTCTCTGTAAGAAGCTGCAGAAGTTTAAAATAATCGAATCTGTAAGATAATCGTCAAATTGTGCAAATTGTCGCCGCTATCGCAGCGGCCAACATGTAAATTGACATAAAAACGGATTCTACAATGTCCTGACTGTTTAAAGAACATATCAGGGAATTTATGTCTTAAAACCGTACATAACTTAGACATGTTTCTTATTAACCGAATTCGAGGTTTGTACTGTGAGTCACGGACTGAGCTTTTTCCGTTCAGTGTTATGGCTCAAGCGCGAAGCGTGAAAAAAACGAGATTTTGTAACTAACAGTGCGGGCTGAGAAAACGGGATTTGCGAGATATCTTTTAAATTTGTTGGCTCAAATAGAGGGTAAAAATCTCAGTTAAAACAAACTTTGGAATTTACCGGGCTTAGAGTGAAAGATGGCCCGTTAAATTGACCTATCATAGCGCACGTAGTTAGGTGCGGTAATTGCCATCATCGCTCTATACTATGGGGAAAACTCATTATCCGACGAATGATCCCCGCCTTAAACTGCACGCGAAACCGATATCGCACGAAACGCGAAACGATTAGTGCGATATCAGTTTTCGCATGCAATTTAACGCGGAATTTACGAGTCGGGTAATGGATTTTCCTTGACTCGGAAAATTTAATTATACAAGAAAAAAAGAGAACAAAGTTGTTATTTATATGTAGATGCGAGACAATATCACTTAGCCTTAACTAGACCGAGCCTTTAATTCGAGATTTTATTCGACTATGGGATTCTAGCAAGAACAAACCTTTTCTCTTTCTATCCTCCTTCAATCTGCTTTACTTCACTCTATTCCTGTTTTTTTTTTTCACCGTTTCTTACCATCATCCTACTATTACCTCCAATTTTCATTCATCCTTTAGGCTCAAAATATAATTCCAAACTATACCTCTTAATTAACCCATTGTATAGAGTGTGCAAAGAAAAGATATTATTTATAGAGCAAAACTCACAATGAATGTCGATAGATTTATTACATAATTTTTTATTTAATTTGTTTATTTTATTTTTTGTACTTAGGACTTGTAATTCACGATACAAACTGTATGTTTGAATAATTAATTATGAATTTAAAATAATTAAAATTATAATTTTAAATTAAAATTTTTAATAATTAAAAAATTTTTAAATTAAATTAATTAAATTTGATTAAATTTTAAATTAATTTAATTTAATTAATTTAAATAAATTTAATAATTAAAATTATTAATAATTAATTGTTCAAATAAATAATTAATTATGAATGTCGATAGATTTATTACATAATTTTTTATTTAATTTGTTTATTTTATTTTTTGTACTTAGGACTTGTAATTCACGATACAAACTGTACGTTTATTTCACAAGAAAGAAAAATTAGTTTAACGAGAGAAAACTGACAATGAACTTTCGTAAATATGCACATAAATTTTATCTAATACAATTGACCATTTTTTTAAAGAGGTTTGAAATATTACAATAACATGTTTATATGCATTTGTACTGTGGGTTGTTTTCGAATGAACCTCGATTGTTGGTTCTCTGAAGGTCACGCTGCTCCTTAACCCTTTACCTCTCATTCATGAGTGACCAAGACAGAATTTCTCCTTACAATATCAAGACAATATCAAACAGACAAGTGATGAGAATAAAGAAAAATATCAATCAGGGAATAGGCCATTTTACAGTTGTGTACTTAGTTGCCAAGCCTTTGATTTGGAGCGAGGCTGAAAGTGACCTTGTCGTGATAGAGACCTGTATCTAGTTAGCATGATAACAAAGTGATTTACATTTAAAAGGCAGCAAAGTTTGTACCATAACAAGGTCATCTCTAGCCTCACTCCCATTCAAAGGCTTGGCAACCAAGCACACAACTGTAAAATGGACTATTGGTCACAACTATAACCTCTGGGTTAATAAAGGAACCATGAGAACACAATGTCATCCCTAGCCTCAGTCCCGTTAAAAGGCTTGGCAACCAAGCGCACAACTGTAAAATGGACTATTGGTCACAACTATAACCTCTGGGTTAATAAAGGAACCATGAGAACACAATGTCATCCCTAGCCTCAGTCCCGTTAAAAGGCTTGGTAACCAAGCACACAACTGTAAAATGGACTATTGGTCACAACTATAACCTCTGGGTTAATAAAGGAACCATGAGAACACAATGTCATCCCTAGCCTCAGTCCCGTTAAAAGGCTTGGTAACGCGCACACGACTGTAAAATAGACTATTAGTTGATCCAATACCAAATAGTCCCTTTGAACAGGAGTGAGGCTAAGGGTGACCCTGTTGTGATAGAGACCTGTATCTAGTTAGCATGATAACAAAGTAATTTGCATTTGAAAAGCAGGAACATCTCTATCATAACAAGGTCACCTTAAGCCTCACTCCTGTTCAAAGGCTTGGCCACCAAGCCCACAACTGTGAAAAGGACTATTCCCCGTGGCAGCATCATGTATGGCAAACGGCAGGGAGAATTACTGATGAGATCTCGGAAATGAATGGGTTAGCGTGTCTCCTTTACCCATCCTTCCCACAATTTTGATAACCTATCGTCATGGCAGTGGAACTTCGCTTCTTACATTTTGATAAACAAATTGTTTGTCGAGTTGATTGACTTTTTCAAATATTGTGGCTTCTAAATGAGCCCTTTGTATTATGCATTTTTATCCTTCTGATCTTTCTATGCTGTCCTGTGACTATACTTCAAATACAAAAATATCATGTTTCTGCGACATGTGTTTCTGTCATGTTTGTGTCCTTACGATGCGTTTTTTGTTTCTAATAGTTTAGTTTGAAACAGCTAATGGTCAATTCTCCAAATCGCTTCACTTTCGCTCGCCCACGACTCCATCACTCGCTCATTGCTTTCACTGTCATTTATGATAATAATAATAATAATAATGATAATAACTACTTTATTAGTAGTACTTCCACAAGGTGGCTCTTCGCCGACTAATGACCTAGCTACAGTATATTATTACAAAGAAAAATCAAACCAAAAATAAAAAAATGATTACAATAAGATATGTACAGTTTAAAAAAAATAAACGGCATGGTTAAAAACAATAATGATATTCAGTGATATGCTTACTCTGAGCTTTTTCGCTAACCTAACGAAATTGTTATAATCAGGCTCTTGCCTGAAGCTGTCAGTTCAAGTATTAAACAATCTCGCTGCTGAGTCCTGAAAAGTGCCGCTTTCAGTTGGAATAGCCAACTTTGGGGCTTCAAGAGATCTTAAATTATAGGCGTTGACTGTACGGAATTTAAGGCGTAAGTAATCAGGCTAGACATCATCGTAGAGGGCTTTATGAGTAATTTTCAGTAGAGCTAGATCTCTCCTTTTGTGCGCACTCCCGTGTTGAGCCCCACTCAGCCTAATCAAGTCAGCCTCCAATGCAGCTGGTGTTGCAGCTCACAGGTTTGCGTAATCTGTAGCGAAGTTACCAGCCCTCACTCCATTCTTGATTAAACGAACACAGTGAAGAACTTACTCTACGACTCCACGATCGGTGCGATCCCGGGCTCAGTCTAAGAGAAAATAGGACACCCCCTTAAATCAGTTACGGCCAGCAGTTCAGAAGCCCACTTTTTCTGTGGTGAGTTTACTAACCTTCCTTCCTATTTGGTTAAACACGCATGAGCCAGCTTGCAGGCTTACAGTAGACTTACAGCCACGATCTAATCACCCTCCGTGGTCTGGTTTACATTTGACCGTACCGCTTAAAAAAAAAGAAAAACCGAGGCCGGCAAAACAAGCCAAAACAAGAAAAACATTTACACGAACATGACAATTGTCGGTATAAAAAAAAGGGCAATCGACAAGTTCACGTTCATCGGGTTAGAACTGAGTAGCATCTGCACGTTCGTTATAGTGATCGTTCAGGTATTGTATCCGTCCTCATAGTATCCTCCTAGATTTATTTCATTTGTTAGTTAGTTTGTTTTTGTTTATGGGGGTTGGGGCTGGTGACTCGGTCAAAGATGACTGAACATTCTAATAAGAAGACAAACGTATCAGTTAAAGGGTGCTATTTGACCTGCAAACCATGTGATCCTCCTTCCTCCCCCTCTCCCCCCCCCTACCCCCATCGGCGATAAGTAATGACGGGTACTTATGAAAGTCAGGGGTGAAAAACCGTCACATGACTATACTGGAAAACGTGTCTAAATCAATTGGTTTGTTCATGCTTTCTCTAAGGAATCATTTTTTCGTGGGGGATGGGCGCTTATTTGGGAGAGAATACTTGATAGATCGCGGGGGCTTATTCGAAGAAATAGATCAAAGCGAGGTGTTACTGTGCTAGTGGGGTAAGCATTGTACATAAATCGACCCTACCACGGTCAAAATCGTTGTGTGCAGCCTTGACTTCGTCTGATAACAAGAAAAAAATTGATGGCAAAGCAAGCCCAAAACGGCGAAAATCGTCGAAAAACACAACGGACACACAAGAAGTGGGTCAGTTTTATCAATCTTAAATGTAAAATGTTCATATTTCGGAATGTTTAATGTTGTAAATGGACCATATTTCGTTGCCTATACTATTCTTTCTTTAGCACACTTACGGTTCCACGCGTAACTTAAAACCGCGTCACACAACGCGTGACACTTTCAAGAAGTAATCCTTTATTTTTCCTCGCGACGTGAGCTTGGGACGCTTCAGGTTGTACTTACTTCCGGGTAAGCGTGATGAGATCGCGTGACTTATCCACATGTAGAGTGGTCAGCAGTATCCTAATTGAAATGTATCAAGAATGGCGGCACTTGGTAGCGAGAATGCGCCAGGTTTACAACAACTTTTTAAGGACGTTTCTTCTAGGCTAAGTCCTGTAGAATCAGAAAATTTTCTGAAATCTTTAAAAAATAATTACGGAGGGAAATTCCATTTGCTGGAAGATCGTGGTCTGTTGGAAGGTTTACATCTTCTTGAGAAGCATGGGTATGTATCTGACAATAAACTCACACTATTCCAAGATGTCATTGCCCCGAAATCGAACAACGAGGAACTCATTAAGAAAGATATAGATCGCTTTAAGGCCTCCCGTCCGATTAAAGCTGATCCAGAGAAGGAATTTCAAGGACGGAGCGAAGAAATCAAGAAAATTAACAAAAAATTGGATTCGAAAGATACCGGAGTACTAAACTTGTTTGGGTCGTCAGGTGTTGGAAAGACAAAGCTTGCCACCGAAGTTTGCTCACAGTGGCGAGGAATTTATCGTGTTTTTGATTTAAGAGAAACAAAGGATATGAGAGCGATCTATTACAAAATGCTACATTCTCTCGAACTTGTAGTGCCAGTTGGTCATGTTGATCAAAATTATGTTGTTACCAAAATTCTAGAGAAGGTTGAAGAACTAGAAGGAAAGAAACATGCAGTTCTGTTTATCAAACAACAACAAACATATGAAACATATGTATGAACTGCGGTTATGAGACGTATATGTGAACGATCCTTCGCAGTAAAGCACTATTTGAGCAATAGTGAAAATCAGACCTGAAAAAAATTTCAGGCCTGTACGGGATTCGAACCACTGACCTCTGCGATACTAGTGCAGCGCTCTACCAATTGAGCTAACAAGCCAACTGGGAGCAGGCCATCAAATTAATTCGACATAAACCCGTAGATGATAAATCAAACAACAACAAACATATGAAACATATGTATGAACTGCGGTTATGAGACGTATATGTGTGGTGTTCGGATGGCACGAGAAACGGAGATATATTCTTGGATTTCAACACAGAACTTTTAATATTTTCTAACATGTGTCGTCGCCATTACCGGAAGTGATTATACATCGAATCATGAACGGAAGCGAGGCTGAATTAATGTAAACGTAAATCGAATACAGCACATCTCCCCCTTTAAGATAATGAAAGAGAAGCTTACTTAGACATACTTGTTTCTTATCTAGCGTGAAATTCAAAATTAAAACAACGTCAATCAAATGTCCTCAAGTATTCGTCATTTTGTTAAGAAACACATCCTGGGTAGCTATTGTCATTTGTCTCTGCACTAAGTCTCACACACACACTAGAATACGCGTTCATAGTTATGACTTTCTGTCTGAGAAACCAGAGAAAATCTGGCCAGAAAGTATAACTTCACTTATGGCACATAATCCTTCAATCTAGATGAGGGCTTAGATTGACGGCCAGATCTGGTGTACACTTTTGATGTGCCAGTTCCTTCTGCAGTGTTAGCTGTTTGGGGTGAAGGAAGTTTAGGTGATGGAGGTACTGGCACCGGTGTGGGTTTGGCTGGAGATGTAGCTGCAGCTGGGGGTGGGGGTGGTATCTTGTTGATCTGTACTCTATTCCTTCTATATGACCCAGTGTCCGTATGGATCACATAAGAACGAGGTGTGCACTTATCCACTACTATTCCAGACTGTCCTCTGTCTTGTACCATCACTTCATCTCCCTTCTCTAAGGGAACAAGAGGCCTCGCTGAATGCCTTCTGTCGAAGTGCAGCTTCTGTTTGGTTTTGTGATTGTCTTCAAACTGACGTAGGGCATGATTCTGCACAAGGTTTGGGGACAGCTGAGACGGGGCCACCGGCACTTTGGTTTTGAGCCTCCTTGACATCATTAGCTCAGCTGGAGAATAACCATTAGCCAATGGTGTCGCTCTATACTGTAGCAAAGCAAGATAAGGATCTTGAGAGCCAGCTAGGAGACGTTTAGCTGTTTGCACTGCTCTCTCTGCTTCACCGTTGCCTGAAGCATGACCTGGGCTGCTAGTGACATGTCGAAACCCGTAATCTAAAGTGAACATCTTAAATTCCCTTGATGTATAGTAGCTGGCATTGTCAGATTTTACTTGATCTGGAATTCCGAATCTGAAAAATGCACGTTTCATCCTGTCTATGACCTCTGCTGAGGCAGTTGAACTCAGACTAGCTACCTCTATCCATCTGGAGTAGTAATCAATCATTACTAAATACAGTCTTTTATTGAGTTCATAGACATCAGTGGCTATGTATTGCCATGGTCGTTGTGGGAGCATGGTAGGAACTAGAGGTTCTGGAGGATTTTTCCTGTTAGACTGACACTTGCGACAGTTTTCAATTAACTCCTCTATATTCTTCATCATGCTTGGCCACCACACTGTGTTTCTGGCCAATGCCTTGCACTTGACAATCCCTTGGTGACCGTCGTGGATCTTATCCAGGACTTCCAATTTCATAGACGATGGTATAACGACTCGAGGTCCCATCATCAACAGCCCTTTAACCACTGTCAGCTCTGCTCTATGAGCAAAATAAGGGCTGACTAAACCCTTGACATTATGTTTTTCAGGCCAACCTTCAGCTACATAGTTCATAATTTGCATGCATGCTTCATCCTCCTGTTGATGGATCATAATATCATCTAATTTGCTATCACTGATAGGCATTCCAGCTATGACTTGATGAGCATATAAGTTCACTTCCTCATGAAATGAATCACCTGATTTGGCTGGTGTTGGAGAACGAGATAGCGTGTCGGCAGTGTACAACAGTTTTCCTGGCACATGAACAGGTGTGAACGAGTATCTCATGAGCCTCATTCTCATTCGTTGAATACGTACGGGTAGTTGATCCAACTCCTTCGTGGATAGCAGTGGTACCAGAGGCTTATGATCAGTCTCAAGTATAATATCCTTTCCCAGAATGTAATCTGTGAATCGTTCACATGCGAAGGTACTAGCTAAGGCCTCCTTCTCAATCTGGGCGTACCTTTTCTCTACATCCAGAAGGCTTTTGGACGCATACGCCACTGGCGCCCACCTGTCGCCGTGCTTTTGCAAAAGCACTCCGCCAAGTCCGTATGAAGACGCATCTGCTGACACCTTGGTCTCCAGTGAAGGATCATATATTTGCAACACTGGGCTGCTCGTCAAGCATTGTTTAATCTCTTTAAAAGCCTGTTCCTGTGCTGGACCCCAGCACCATGCACTGTGAGAGCTCAAGAGTTCACGTAGAGGTTGTGTCATAGTAGCAAGGTTGGGTACAAACTTCATGAGCTGGTTCACTGTACCCATCAGACCTCTTACCTCACTCACATTCTCTGGAGCACGCATTTTCAATATAGCCTCAACCTTCTCTGGAGAGCTTTCCACACCATTAACTCCGATCCGATGACCTAGAAAGTCAATCTGGCTTTTGCTGAATTGGCACTTATCCTTATTCAAGGTGACACCTGCTACTTTCAGCCGTGTTAATGTCTGTACGAGTCTCTCGTCATGTTCCTCCTGGTTCTTTCCGAACACGACAATGTCATCCATGAGACATACCACACCTTGTTGACCACCCAGTATTCGGTAGATCTCACTCTGAAACTTCTCAGGGCCAGATTTGATACCGAAGGGAATTCGCTTGTATCGAAATCGACCAAATGGTGAGATGAACGTGGTCAGTTTCCTTGAATCTTCATCCAAGCAGATTTGGTGGAAGCCCGCATTGGCATCCAGTTTAGAGAAAACCTTAGCACCTCCCATCAGAGCAATTGTATAATCCACTGTGGGGAGCATGATTCTTTCTCTCTTCACTACTTCGTTAAGCTTCGTGAGATCCACACAGATCCTCACTTTGCCATTTCCTTTAGGCACCACGACCATAGGAGAACACCATTCCGATGGTTCTGTGCACCGTTCTATAACATCTAGCTCGATAAGCTTGTCAAGTTCAGCTTTGGCTAGAGGACGTAGTGGAATAGATATCCTCCTGGGAGTCATCACACTGTATGGCTCTGCGTTTTGCTCGATCTTAATCTTATATTCTCCTTCTAGCTTTCCTAAGCCTTTGAACATTGATCCGAACTCCGCTGACTGGATAGGATCTGACGTAACTTTTCCAATGAACTTAACGACACCTAGATCTGCACAAGCGTCTCTACCTAGCAATAGAGAGCCTTTGGGGAACACATATATATCCTCTGTGATTGTCTGATCACCTTTCTTTAGTTCTGCAGTAAAGAATCCAAGAGTTGAAAGGTTGCTTTGATTTGGGCCACTAAGAGGCCTGTCAGGCTTCTGCAAAATGAAGTGTGAAAACTGTGTATCATACACAGCTTTGGGAATGACTGTCACATCTGCTCCAGTATCAACAGCAAATTTCAGGCTCTGACCTGACACCTGGACTTCCGTAAACCATGCACTCCTGCTTTTCCTGTTGTTGATACTCTCAATAGAGTAACTTTCATCACTGATGCTTCCTAAGAAGTAGTACTCATCTGAGTCAGACTGCACTTCTGCTACCTCTTGTACAGACCCTTTTCCTTTGCTACTCCTGCAGACCTTGCCCCAATGTCCTGGGCGTTTGCACTTGTTACATTTACTGTCTTTTGCAGGGCATCTTTCTCTGGGGTGCACCTCCTTTCCACACCACCGGCATGACCGGCTATTCGATGTCTGGGAGCAATTTGATGCACTTCTTTGCTGCCCGTTACTACGTGGTCCCTTGTCACGAGGGCCTCCTTTCCGCCTATGTTGAACTGCCTGCACTTTAGAAGTCTCTCCTTTTATATCCTGAGCCCACCTTCCAGAACATTCTTCTGCTCTACACTCATTTATCGCTTTTTCTAAAGTCAGTTCACCATCTCTCAACAGCCGTGCTCTGACCTTATCACTATTTATACCCAATACGATCTTATCTCTGACAAAATCGTCCTTTAGTTCACCGTAGGCACACGTAGACACGAGAGTGTTAATTTGTGATAAGAAATTATCGAAACTCTCACCTTCTGATTGCGTATACCTGTGAAACTTGTAACGTTCATAAGTAACGTTTGTTTTCGGCGTGCAGAACCTCTGGAATTTCTCCAGAATTAATTCCGGATCCAGTTTGTCCTCTGCTGGTACATGTTCCTCCCCTTCGGGGTCACCTACAGCTGGAGCCCATGTGAAGCCATTGTAGATTTTCAGCGCCTCCTCACCTGCGAGATTTAGCAGTATAGCACTTCTCCTTTCTTACTGGCATTAGATAATCCAATGGCGTTCACATATAATTCGTACTGCTGCTTGAACAACTTGAAATTCTCACTTGCATTTCCCGATAGACAAAGAGCTTTCGGTGGTGGAAGATTCGTAGCCATATTTCCGCGTAATTCCTGATCACTGATCGCTAAATATCCGTTCTGGACACAGTTTATATCTTCTTGTTCACTCCTGACACCATGTGGTGTTCGGATGGCACGAGAAACGGAGATATATTCTTGGATTTCAACACAGAACTTTTAATATTTTCTAACATGTGTCGTCGCCATTACCGGAAGTGATTATACATCGAATCATGAACGGAAGCGAGGCTGAATTAATGTAAACGTAAATCGAATACAGCACATATGTGAACGATCCTTCGCAGTAAAGCACTATTTGAGCAATAGTGAAAATCAGACCTGAAAAAAATTTTTTTTTTTTTTTTTTTTTTTTTTCAGGTCTGATTTTCACTATTGCTCAAATAGTGCTTTACTGCGAAGGATCGTTCACATATACGTCTCATAACCGCAGTTCATACATATGTTTCATATGTTTGTTGTTGTTTGATTTATCATCTACGGGTTTATGTCGAATTAATTTGATGGCCTGCTCCCAGTTGGCTTGTTAGCTCAATTGGTAGAGCGCTGCACTAGTATCGCAGAGGTCAGTGGTTCGAATCGCGTACAGGCCTGAAATTTTTTTCAGGTCTGATTTTCACTATTGCTCAAATAGTGCTTTACTGCGAAGGATCGTTCACATATAGTTCTGTTTATGCTGGATAATGTAGACCACTTTACTGCAGGAAAAGGTAAAGAAGGGAAAAACTTGAAAAAAGCTTTCACAGAATTTTTAGCAAAGCTCTCAGAAAGCAAAGGAAAACGATCCCCTTTAAAGTTGCTACTCACCTCTAGGGCTGAGCTGAAAGGTCCCAAAATAGTGGATGATTTTGAAGTGGGCTCTCTAAAACGGGCTTTTTCAGAGAAACTTGTTATTCCAAAGGGAATGACAGATGTTAAACCCCAGCAGAAGGATGATTTAATCAGTATCGCAAAAGGATTCCCCCTTCTTCTTAAAGGACTGGCAGCTATTTTGCAACAAGAACGAAAATGTCCAGGAGAACTCATCGCAGATGTTGCCTCTGCTCTGAAAACATCAAAAGTGGAGGAGGACATTAGAGAAAGGGCTGTTAGTTTTGAAGAAGAAGGAATGGATGTGAATCAGATATCTGCAATCAGTTTAATGTTTAATACACTTTCCACAGAAAGATTAAAGTTATCTGCAGTAGTGATTTCCTTGTTCCATGGGCCTCTCTCTGTGTCAAAGCTGCCAAAGTTCTTGATATTGACCTAACAGAGGCCATCGTTCAGTTAGAGGGTCTTGTAGCCAGCCGAATAATTTTTGTTGTTGATGAAGAAGCAAAAGAAAGGGAATATGACATTCATCCTCTCTTACAGAAGTATGCTGACAGTATCAAGAATCAGGAAGATCTTCTTGCTCCTTATCTAGAGGCAAAAGCACGCAATTACAGACTCTTTATGTCCAGGATTGAGAAAATTGCCAAACTCATTGAGCCAGACTATGTCAGAGCATTTCATTTGTTTGAAAAAGACAGAGGAGACTTTGAGTTCACTGTTGATATCTCCTTACAACCAGATTATTTCAGTGTTCCAGTTGAATTCCATGAGAATGCTTTGATCGCATCTCTTTTCATTGCAATGCTGAATGATAAACAACTTATCAAGGTGTTTCATGGCTGGGCTGATATGTGTGAAGATGATGGAAAAACAGGTGAGAGGCACTGAAACTTCTTTGTGTTACATTTGATTGTTCAAATCCCATAATAGCTTTTCCTTGGTCAAGGGAGACATTAAAGATGTCTCTTTGAAACAGCTTAGTTTAATCTAATTACAACAGTTACCTCAGTTTATTATATGGCAATATAGTCTGGAGGTAAATCTGAGAGTTCTGATTGGTTCTCAATTGGTTGGCATTTTTTCATATGGACTATTTCTACAGAAACAGTTGTGAGCCATGTATTTTTCTTTCAAAAAGGTGTCCAATTCAAGATAAGCAACTTTGGTCCAATTGTTGTATAATAAACTACAGTACTTACTTACCTCACACGGTTGAGCCTTACTGGAGAACATTGGTCCTTGTCATTTCCGTACAAAAGGGGCTGTGATCAGTCCATACTGCCAGATACTGGCCATTATACTCTAGTGATGCCCTTTACATTTGGGTTGTATGGAGTTATTATATCTTTTGTAAGTGGAGGGTATGAATATTATTTTTTCATGGGCATTCCTATTTTATAACCACCTTCCTGAACATTTTTGGCATGATATCTGAACCCCAACATCAGCATTTCCTGTCCATAATAACTTAAGTTGAGGCTTTTTGCCATCCAGGAATGTTATTTGATGACAACTGGCCATTTAAACTGTCAGTATAATTTAGTAATTAGGACAGTGCAATAGGTCTATATATATGCATGTAAAATTATAGTTTGTCAGAGCTACTTTCAGACTATGAACTGTATTCAGTCATCCCACCAAAATGTCAGATTTTTTACTTGTCCAAAACAACCAATGAAGATTCAGCCCTAAATGCTACTAACCAATGAAGTTTGACTACCTTACAAATGCTTGCCAATAGAACTCAAGGAAAATCTTAAGTGAACAGGCTCAGGCCCAGGCTTGATTTGAAATTAGACTATTGGACTGCTGTTGAGCTCTAGGCTGATAAATTGAATAAGGTACCATTCATGACATCTGCAGATATTTTATGTGTCAGTTTTTTGGTGCTTTGCCATTGTTACAGTCAATTGGAATTTTGTGTTGTGCAGTACAGAGGTAATCTTGTCTATATTTTCAAGCCAGCCGTGCCCTGTGCAGTCACCCAAGCTGAAATTATTCAAACATTTACTCCTTAAAGTCCTACCACCATTGCTTATTTGATTCTACAAGTAAACTGAGAAATTCCTCAGGAACTACTTTGAGAATAAAATAGTAAGGAAAAAAAATATTAAAAAAGAAGAAAACAAACAAACCAAAAAGAAAAACAATAGGTCTTCTGGTAATTTACATTTTGTTGATACTGAGTACTGTACATCAGCTGTGATTTCTGTTCATCAATCTTCATCTTTGTATAGGTTTCCATAGCCGAGTGCAGTTGAAGTCCTGGGAAGCCAGGCAAGTTGCAGATGTTGATGGAACAGAGAGAGGATTTGAAACGTTGAGGGAAGCTCTGAATTCTCTAGAGAAAGTTGAAGATCAAACTGGTGAATCCTTTGAGCTCACCAAGGGGCTTTACTTGCATACTGAAGGTGAAATCCTCTATAGAAACAGAGACTATAAGAAAGCAATGGCAAGTCTGGAGTTGTCCTTAACTTTCTCTGAACCGCTTCTAAAGGAGCATTCTGATCTTGCAAGGTGCTACAATGCTATTGGAAACACCTTTTTTGCTTTAGATCAGCCCAGGAAAGCACTGGAGTTCTATGAAAAAGCCTATAAGATGCAAGAGAAATTAGCCGGCTCTGAGAACCACTTAGACATGCCAATGTACAAGAATCAGATTGGAACTGCTTATGAGGGCCTGGAAGATTATGCAAAGGCAGAGGAATGTTACAGGAATGCACTGAGTCTACTGGAAGAACTTAAACTTTCAGGTTATTGGGACGAAGCACATTTCCAAAGAAATCTCGCTTATGCACTCATCTTTCAAGAGAAATATGAAGAGGCAATTGAACCTTCAGAGAGGGCTTACAGTATAAGGAAGAAGCTTCTTGGAGATCACCCACAGATTGTGCGAAGCATTTTTCAACAAGGGGTCCTTCAAGCCAATCTTAAACATCCAAAAGAAGCTTTGAATCTATTTCTTGATGCATGGGATATGGAAAAGAAACTTGGCGTGGGAAACCAGAGTGAGGTGTGGCGAAAGATTATCACAGGGGTGGAAGATATGTGTGATATTGGACAAAGAGTGGAAGACGGAAGAAATCATTTCGAAAAGAGGCCTTCGAGTTTTGTCAACGTTTCTGGGAAGAACAGAAAGCTTCTCCACAATTCACATTCAATAAGTATAACAAAGGCATCGTTGATGCCCTGAGTGACCTTGCTGATGATGAGAAAGACAAAGTTGTTGTACAAAAGGGACAGCTTCGGTTCTACGAGGCAAGGTGCAATGCCAACGAGAAAGAGTTTCAAGAAGAGTTTGATTTGGAAACTGATAATGATGCTCTCTGTATCATACTGAGTGAAAGAGACAATCGCTTGGACGAGATGGTGGAGCTCTCTTCTCAACTTCATGAACAAGGGAAGCTGGTGACGAAATACAAAATGGCGAAGGTGGCTGTGTACAAAATGTGTCTGGAGAGAGTGGGTTTCCTTGGAAACAAAGAGGAAGGACTGGATAAAGCATCATTGAAGGCTAAGGTAGAAGAACTTTACAAAGAGATAGGACAGGAAGGATCAATCATGGAATTCCGAGAGAGATTGCTGGCTTCGTGGCGAGGGCAGTGGGAAGAAGGGAAAAGCAAAGAAAAAACGGAGAAGATCGGCGTTGAAAGGAAGGAAACAATCGAGGGAATTCTCAATCTATGTCAGGAACTTAAGAAAGTTAACATGCATAGAAGATATGGACAAGAGGCATTGAGCTTTTATGAAGAAATATGGGAGATGAAGCATGCTGAGATGAAGGACTCTGAAATGAAAAAGCATCTCCGTAAACTCAAGGAGCTGGCATCGTCCATTGGAGATGACACGAGTGAGAAACTTTACAAAAATGCATTACAGGTAGGATCACGCCTTGTTTATCAAGGAAAGTAAATGTTGAACTTGTCTGTTATCCAAGCAGCCGTAGTTGTATCGGCTGTTTTCCATTCACTTTGCACACACGACGTCTGACTCTTTTACTCCCACGACCCACCAATCAATCCTTAAGATGTTAGTTGGGATAATTTGCTTTTGGATCAACTACTAATCCTCTTAATATGGAAATTTGGGAGTGAGAGAGTTGTTCCCATCATTCGATGCATGTTTTTGTCATGTTTCGCTTTGTTATCTGTTTTCATACGTTGTAGCTACCACTGACGACGAATCCTCTCGATTGGACACTAATAATGCCAACAGATTTGCTTGCGCATTTATTGTGATATTGTTATAAACATAAACCTTTTTGATTTGTGATTTACCGAGGCAAACAGAGCCACGAACTATCCTAAAAATGCAGATACCTGTGGTTTCTAAGTTTCTGTCTTCAATTGTTGTGTTTTTTTTCTACAGGCGCTGAATGAAACTGGGAAACATCCAGGAGCTATAATAAGACCAAGAGGTTATGAAACTGTGTAGAATTTGAATTTCTTTTAAACTCGAAGATCTGAAAGAGAAATCTTAGCACGAATCACGCTGTCTAGGATTTCGTCTTTCTTCTTGAACAGATGCATAGTTTCATAGTTTGCATCGAGGTGTAAATATGGCACCTTGCCTTTTGTTAACGCTCTCAATTTTTTTTCTAACCGATGTCTCCCAAAGCTAAGGAAGAGGAGAAGGATGGCGAAGAGGAAGAAGAGGAAATCGAAATTAGTTCAGAAGGAGAAAGTGAAGTTGAAGCTGAGATGTCAGATGACATAGATGAAGATGTTCAAACTGAAGACAGAACCATCATCTTCAAGTAAACGCATAACTGTTACCCATGATCTTATCTTTGTATAATAACATAGATGATCGTGGAGACGTGCTCTCTGATTGGTCGAGAATTACTTCATATTTTCCTATAATCAACCCGCGAGAGGTGATTATAATGGTAAAGCAGTTTTTCTGAAAGTATCGCCATCTGCTATATCAAGATGATGTGAAATCATACCCAGTCACAAGATTACAACATTTAACTAATTTATCATCTTGCATTCACAGAGATACTGTAATAGTACAATGTGGCCATTGCCTTGGAATGGAGAGGTGGTTTATGGAGGGAGAAAGCCAGGTACAATTTAACGTACAAAGTTGGTGATAATTATCATGGTTTGGTTATAATATTTTAGAATTTTAACAATTTTTCAGTTACTGTAGTTCATATAATGAAGAAAACTTAAGTTTCTCTTGTAAATTTGTGCTTGGAATTGCGAGCTCTATGGAGGTGGGTAGGAATTCCATCAGACAAAGATGGCATGTTCAGTTACACCTTGACAGGAAACCTAAATCTGGGCATGACTTAAGCCTCATTTGACATCTAAAGATGAAATTTAGAAATGACTGTGAAATTGTAGCGAGGAGTTTTCTTCTAATCAAGGTAGATCTCCAAATCAGAATAATGGGGTTTTCCCTTTTGTTAATTCAGTCTGCAACCCAAAAAGGTACCTCCTCAAGTAAGGAAATCAAGGTCTTGTCTTGTGAAAACAATAAGTGAGACCAATTTCTTTGAAATGGACCCAATATAAGTAAGCAGGATTCGTACTGGTCCTGGAAAACCTGGAACGTTATGGAACTTTATTTTGACATTTTCCAGGACTGGAAAGTCGTGGAGAAAGACTACAGGTTCTGAATAGTCCTGGATATTTGTTAAAAACGAAGCAATAAAGTTTTCAGAATTTACATTATAAGAAATGTGTGTAGACCGTAAGGAGAAATGATTTGGAAATCTTGATAATGAAAGGGTTAAAAGTGAAATTTGGAGTCCTGGAAAAATCAATCTGAGCCTGGAGAAATCCTGGAAATCCTACTCTAAACAAATTCAACCTGAAGTAGGAAGGTCTTTTTCGGGAACATGTTATGTCTTACATGCTGAAGAAACCATTAAGATGGTTTTTTTTGTTACAGGATTCTGATCCATCCAGTGAAGTTTGTACATCACAAAAATCTTTACAACAGAAAAATTATGGTAAGACAGACTGAATTCACTGCTTTAAGTTTTTTGCCGTGTTAGCTTACCTCCGGCCTTGAACACTGATTGATATAATTGGACCATTACACGCTTCTGGTTGGAATCATTGTTCTTTGCTTACAGTGTGATTGATTGATTTTGTACAGAGATCCCAGTAAAAAGACCGTATCAGTAGTGGTTCTATAGCAATTATTTCTTTTTTTTTTGTAGTAAAACAAGGCACACCAACAAATTATGAATTGGAACAATTGGCCCCCCAAATTGGTGAAAAGTGGATAAAGCTTGGGCGTCGCCTCAAGGTCGAGGATGCAAAACTAGAGGATATAGGACAAAGACGAGAGGGTCTGGACGAGAGAGCATATCACATGTTGAAACACTGGAAACAGAAGAAAGGTTGCAGAGCAACTTTCCAAGTTTTGAATGCTGCATTACAGGACGAACTTGTACAGCGCAAAGACTTAGCTGAAAATTTTTGTTACCACCAAGGTAATTATTTTCAAGAATGTTGCTTAGTTCAAAATTGTTGTTATGAATTATTTTAAATTACTATTTTTATTGCCTGGCATGGAGTTGCTTAGGAAGCAGTCTCAGAAATTTCCATAAATATGCGCTCACTAAGAGCTGCATAAATTATCTTCAACTTGGCAACTAGTGCTAGTGCGTATGAGTAATAAGATGTTACTTCCTGATTTAACTTCCAGGTAAGCTAACTATTTCGTGGCGTAACGAAACGTAAATTATTATAACGTACCGTCACGTTATCAGTCTCTAGAAGAAGGCAGTACCTCAAAACTAGCCCAGATCGCCTCAATCCGACTACAAGGCTTAATATCAAGGGAAATTAATCTATTTCATGTCTCTTGGCTCTAAACAAAAAATTAGGAATGTAAGAACATGTTTTTATGGAAGACTTGAAACCGCAAAAACTGACTCCACTATTAGGGAAGGATCGGTTACTGGTGCCTCTTATTCTTTATACATTTTGGCCAAAAATTCAAAGAAAAAAAATTAGAAAACAGTTATGTTAGGTAAACATGAGAAGGAAGGATAAGAATAAGGATAGATGAGAACAAGCTGGACAAACCAGTTGGCGATCTTGAATTCTGACCAAGGAGCTGAGCTTAGGACCATCAAGAACAGTCAACAGTCTCGGCTATCGACCAGAGCAGCTAGGAGTTCAAACCTGGGTATCACTTAACATCCAGAGCCCCTAGAACTATTTTCTAAGGGTTATTTTTCAGTCGTGGTACTTTTTGGTACGTTTAGTTTGTCCCTCTTAATTAATCAGGGTCGTTAAAAAGATTTCAGTTGAGTAGCTTGACTGTGAACAATGATACAAAGTACGCGGCACAATGTTATGCCGCTAGGCTGTGAATTTAGCCACATGCATTCGGAGTAGCCGGCGCGTTTTTCAGAGTAGACAGTAAAATGCGCCGCGTGTCGGGCTTTTTTGACAACCCTGCACTGTACATAAAGACCACATCCTCCCTTCATAATTGTGAAAGGCATAAACTTTGAACATGCACCAAGCACGAGAAACTTTGAACATGCACCAAGCGCGGGAAACTTTGAACATGCGCCAAACACGAGAAACTTTGAACATGCGCCAAGCGCGGGAAACTTTGAATATGCATCAAACGCGGTAAACTTTGAACCTGCACCAAGCGCGGGAAAATGCAACTTCCATCGAGCACGAGGACATGCGCGTTACTTTAGTGGCCAAGTCATTGATTGACTATGGGGCCTTAATGAAAAAAAAAGACAGAAACCACTGTGAAAGAAGTGTTTTATTACCGTGTTATTATCGTGCTTCTCGTAGGTCATACAGAAAAGAGAAGAATCGAAGACGACAGTTTCCCATGTCAGGAAGAAGAGACTTCTAAAAGGCAAAAAACAGATTAGTGTTCTGGAATAAATATGGTAAAGAAATCTTTTATCACAAAATGATGTTAACCACATTTGTACTGATATCAAAAGTAAATTAGTTCATTTAATTTCCTGAATATCTCGGGACTGAAACAAATATTTGGTGTTACGTGTTCGTGTCGTACCATTAAAATGTAATTGGCCAATTTAAAATGACGTGATAAATCACTTTGTTGTTGGCTTTGTTACTTTACTCAGCACAACGATATCACCCTTTCCACTTAGTAACGTCTGGTATTTTTTTTTAATTTCATGATCCGCTAAGGTGTGAATGCCAAATCCTCATTATCTTGATAGCATTTGTTTTACCATTAATTTTTTACTCATGGCAGAGAGGCATGGTAACCAGTTGATCTAATACACTAACCTCTTCTCTCCTTTCTGTCCAGCTGTCAAGCGTGTAACCACTTAAAGTACTTCTCACGTGGAGCCTACTATCCTAGAAATAGAGCAGTACAGCGGTCCAGTCCAGCGGTCCAGTGCAGCAGTCTAGCGATCCCCGACCAGAAGAGAATGCGCTTGGCGATCATCGTGGACGAGTGAGAAGTGATCTCGAAGACCAAAACATCATGGCAAAGGAATTGAAATAAAAATGAAAATAAAATGAATGAAAGAGAAAACTGAATCAATTTATTCTATAGATTGAATCGCTGATTGTGAAGGAGACCACCTGCTAAAGAAAAGCGCTTTTAAGTAAGCGTTCAAGTTTCAAGTATTTATTCTTGCAGTTCAGTTTTCAAATTATGTCAATACTTGTAAAGACTACGTTACACACGGCCAGCAAACTTTATAAGGTTGAAATTATAGGAAAGTGTTAAAAAATTTTCCTCTCCTAAATTCGATTTATTGTCACTTAATTTGGGCGGTTGAAAGCGATTTCAAGTTTCTGGGATAAAATTCTTATACGCTGATCATAAATCCAGCAAACTGATCAAAAAATACAAAGAGGAGAGGACGTTCTCGGATAGTAAGTAAAAAAAGAAAATTGTCGTAAGTGCTCCTAGTATCAACAATTTTCGTTAGTGTTGTACTTAACTGATGATGTAAATATGTAATAAAGACGATCAGTAATTTGTTAAGTTATATCTGATTTTTTTTTTTTTTTGGTTTTTTGGTTACCACAAAGAAAGGTATATATAACGGAGGGGTGCAACAGAAAGAGGAAATGTATTTGGGGCCTGATTTCATTTAATCATTAACCTTTTAATCTCCTACTCAGTCGTTTCTTCCACAAGCAAGGGATTTATCTGATTCCACTGAATAAATTATCGTTCCTAGACTGGACATCTCACATAACAATCTAACCACCGTCCCTGATACTATTGGGGAGATGGTGGAGCTGGAGGGACTGGGGCTGAGTTTCAACCAGTTGACAGTGTTGAGTCCAGCTATAAAACAGCTGAAGAAACTCATTTCTTTGTATGTGAGAGGGAATCCTTTTACAGTTGAAGGAATGAGAAGTGTTATGGAGCTAAAGGATAAGATTGACAGAGTATATTCATATGTCCCACGTGAGTAAAGGAAATTCCTCTTCACATTTATGTTGTGACATGTGCATTTACTAAATTGGTTCCAATGGTTGGGTCTGCTAAATCTGTGAGCTGGCAAGGCCTGCGAGCCACGGTACGAGCCACAGTGCGAGCCATGCGAGCCATTTTTGCGAGTATTTTTTCTTCGATTGGTCCAGGGTCCAGCTAGGAGGTCGTGGATCATTTTGCGCCTGACTATCACTCAACTGTCACTATAAACCGCCCACCCGCCATTTTGAAAGTGGAGATGATCCTGGGGACGAGTGTAAACGGTACAACCTCGCTCCCAGGGTACCCTCTCTTTGCCTGGAAAATTAATTTTAAATTTAGCTACAAAAGGGTTTAATAATGAAATATTCCCAGAAAAAAATCTTATACTCGCTTTGGTTGCCAGAACTATTGCTGGTGCGTCAAATATGAAAAATGCTCTAAACATCTGTACATCGTCCCAAGTCTTGCATCATAGTAATGGCTGCATGTCCTGAGTTGGACGAATTATTTTCTTCGTTTCATATTTTTGTTATTCAGAGAAAATTTTATGTATTCAAATTGCTCAAGATCTGCAAATAATGAAAACAATGTGAAAAAAATTAATTAAGGTTCAAGACTTAAGTAAAAAAATTTTCTAAGGAAAACGTATGGCTCCATCACCCTACCACGACTGAATGGTATCCATTGACTCCTCTCATTCAGTGATATCAACGAGGAAAATCATTCAAGAGAAAAGAGAATAGTAGTTCCAGGATAACTCCGTGTATTGGCATCAAGAATGGTGAGCAAATCACGTAATTTTAACAGCTTCACACTTTAGTGAATCAGACTTATCAAAATTCTATCAAATAAAAATTCTTAACATTTTGACTGTGGTTCACATGACTCGCGGGCTCGCACCTTGGCTTGCAGGGCTCGCCGGCTCACAGGTTTATAAAACTCCTAATGGTTGAATTGCAAGTGGTTATAGTGCTTGTTATGATAATTGCAGGCAGCTGACAACAGTTTCATAATAAAGCCTGAGAAGAATATGAAGTGAATACTGTCACAGCTATACTCGGGGGTGGAAGCGGAATAATTGGATCTCATTTATTCATTATTCCGATCCTGATGAGCTCAACTCTTTCTTCGCCACTACAGCAGAGAGAACCTTAGGGAAATCTTCAGGGGACTCTGTCGATGACCTATTATATCTGGTAAATTCACTGGGTGATGTTAGCGACTCCGTCCCTTAGGGAACCGAACCTTAGGAAAATCTTCAGGGGACTCTGTCGATGACCTATTATATCTGGTAAATTCACTGGGTGATGTTAGTGACTCCGTCCCTTAGGGAACCGAACCTTAGGGAAATCTTCAGGGGACTCTGTCGATGACCTATTATATCTGGTAAATTCACTGGGTGATGTTAGTGACTCCGTCCCTTAGGGAACCGAACCTTAGGGAAATCTTCAGGGGACTCTGTCGATGACCTATTATATCTGGTAAATTCACTGGGTGATGTTAGCGACTCCGTCCCTTAGGGAACCGAACCTTAGGGAAATCTTCAGGGGACTCTGTCGATGACCTATTATATCTGGTAAATTCACTGGGTGATGTTAGCGACTCCGTCCCTTAGGGAACCGAACCTTAGGGAAATCTTCAGGGGACTCTGTCGATGACCTATTATATCTGGTAAATTCACTGGGTGATGTTAGTGACTCCGTCCCTTAGGGAACCGAACCTTAGGGAAATCTTCAGGGGACTCTGTCGATGACCTATTATATCTGGTAAATTCACTGGGTGATGTTAGCGACTCCGTCCCTTTCAAGCTACGCGAGGTAACCCACGTAGAGATCTTACGTGAAATCAAATTACTAAGAACGGACAGTTCAACAGGTCCAGATAATATCCCAGTGAAGTTTATGAAACCAGTTGCGGAGCTGTTAGCAGGTCCCCTCACACATATAATTAATTGCTCTATCAGAAATAATTATTTCCCTATTGACTGGAAGGTGGCGCGAATCTCACCAATACCAAAGATAGATCAACCAATGGCTAAACATGACTATCGACCTGTATCCATCCTCCCAGCCCTGTCTAAAATCTTTGAAAGGCTGGTAGCCCATCAGACAATTGGATTTATTGAAGAAAGAGCACTTTTTGGTGAAAACATCTTAGGATTTAGAAAGAATCACTCAACGGCCACGACATTACTGAGGATTAGAGACAATATTACACGTGCAATGCGTCGCAGCAAAATAACTGTGATGATTCTTGCAGACTACTCGATAGCTTTTGACACTGTGAACTTCAAGTCAGTTATTTATCAAATGCACTCGATGGGTTTTTCAAAGGAAATTCTAACCTGGATTACCTCCTATCTTACGGGCAGACAACAGTATGTAATGATAGATGACAAGTGTTCTCAGCGGTTGGAAACGTGCTTCGGCGTCCCTCAAGGATCGATCTTAGGACCGTTAATTTTCAATATCTATGTAGCAGACCTCCAGAAGAAGTTAAGTTTCAAACGCTTTCAATATGCGGATGATACCACGTTGCTTCACCACTCGAAGCCGCATGAAATAGAGGCGTGCATAAAGGATGCTAATCAGACAATAAGAGGCCTGAGCAGTTACTCTGAATCGTCCAATCTGGCGTTGAATTCAGAAAAAACGAATGGATGCTTCTCTCTACAAGGCAATTGGCGCGCGCACACTCTTTAAATGATTTTTCCGTTGATGTATACTGCGGTGACACTAAACTTGAGAAAGTCTCAAGCACCCAGCTTTTGCGAGTTTATCTGGATCAGGGACTAACATGACAAGAACACATAACGAATCTGTTGTCATCGTGTTACGGTGCTTCAGCAGTACTACGGAAACTAAAAAACTTCGCACCACACCATATGAGAAAACGACTGGTGGAAAGTTTTATACTCTCTAAACTGAATTATTGCAACGTTGTGTTTAGTCCTCTCCCAGAGTACCAGACCAAACGCCTTCAAAGAGTACAGAACACGTGTGCGGGTTTTGTATTAACTTAAGTTGCTGGACTCCAGGCTGTTAGAAAGCTAGGTTGGCTCACAATCAAAGAGCGTTTAGAATTTAATATAGCTAAGCTAGCGCACAAGTCATTATACAATGAGGACTTTCCACTAAAACTCAAGCAACACGTCATAAATAGATATAGTCTTAGGTCATTAGCTGCACCAAAATTAGAACTTTCCAACAAAATTGAGAAGAACACTCTACAAGATCAAGCTGCAGAAGCTTTCAATAAGCTTCCTGCGGAGCTAAGGAATTGCAGTGACCATGCACTTTTTTGTTGAAATCTTAAGAGACACATACTGACATGCAGTGGATAATCTAGTATAGTTAACAACTATTCACCGAAGTGGAGGTGGTTAGTGGTGGATATTTATCGAGCCGCGAAGCGGCGAGGTAAATATCCACCGCTAACCACCGACACTGAGGTGAATAGTTGTTTTAGTATATACTAAAACAGTGAGGTAATATACACCACCGTCGTTAATTTGAGTGATTTCTTCGCTTGTCACAGATGCAAACCGGGGCGTCATTTTTTCCCGAGTTGCTCGGAGGTAAATAGCAAAGGATATTCGGAGTTTGACTAGCCAATCAGAGCGCGCCTTCAACGCTGTCCACTGTTTTAGTATATACTAATTTTTATTATTAAAAACTGGATCATTGGATAATGCAATTCAAGAGTTTTTATTGGCTCAGCCATTATGGTATATGAGCCAATATACCATAATCTAATTTCTGTACATTGTTAAATCCGGTTTCTTTTCACAAAATAAAGTCGAGAAGATTTGGCTAATATCTTGAGGGCGTTTTTTTAATAAAACAATTATTCCACACTCGCTTGTTGGATATGAGATGACTATAGCTAACTCGGCGCTACGCACCTCGTTGGCTATCTATCATCTCATATCCAACGCGCACTCGTGGAATAATTGTTAATTATTCATTATTTTATCAATTTTGATTTATTGTAAGTATTATGCATATAATTAGTTTTTATATTAGTAGCGAAGAGCCACTGTGTGGAAGTATACTAATAAAGGTCATTATTATTCCTTTCATTTTTTTCGAGGTTATTCATCATTCATTTTTAAATTTTTCTCGTTATTCATTATTCCGTATTAGAGTTTTTTAGGCAGTTTCTAATTCGCCTTATTGTGAAATAGATGATTTCACTTCAATTAAAATATGATTTAAAACCGTCAGCGTCATGTTCAAAACTACCGTATTTATTTACTTAACTCCAGCCTAAGGTTTATTTAGATATCAGCCTTATAGGCGTGGCATTTATTTTTACATACTGTACACTGAACAAAAATGTACACTAAACATCTACACTATAGGGACTTTAAGCAGTGACGACGGAAAGCTCTTACGATGGCGTTCGACACATACCTTTTTTCCCTAGTCCCATTTACTTTGCGCAAATTATTGGTAGATATCTAAGCATAATAATGTTTGATATTCTTATTTTCGATCATCGGATTGAGTCTTTCGTCTCTATAACGTAACGTAAAAAACACTGGAATTTTAATTGATAACGTATTTAAGATCAAAACAACATAGTTATTCAAAAATATAATAATGCGAGTTCTTGGTAGATTGGGTGGTAAATAACCGAGAACCACATTTTACTGATTCTTTCCGACGTGGAAATATTGTCACTCAACTTTCTAAAAATTATATTAAGCTTTTAAAAATAACACAACGAAAGAAATAACTTTGAGATCCTAGAATACTTACACCAATGAATACGTGTGTTGCGTTAAGCAAAGTATTAACTTAAGTTAGGCTCAAACGTGTTGCAGTGCGTTCAGATCTCGTATTACAACCTACACGTCTGCAGAGTCGTCTTTCAGCTAAATAGTCGATATTGAAATCCCCCAAAACGAGAATTTCCGATCCCGCTGGCAGTTTCGAGAGTGAGTGAGTCATTTAGTGCATCGATGAATGTCTCAGAACAGACGTCAGGTGGCCTATCTACACAAGCAATAAACAATTCCTTGCACTTGAGTCAATGTACTTCAATCCATAATGTTTCAATATTTTCAGTAGTCAAATCCGTTCTATGTTTGTAGGGAATCCCATCGCGTACGTAAATTGCCGTGCCGCCGCCTCTTTTACCCGTTGGGTCATTTCTCAGTACTGAATAGCCAGTAATATCTACTTCAGAATCCTTTATAGATGGGCTAAGGCATGTTTCAGAAAGAGTAAAAATGTCGAATTTCTTGTCACTAAATAATAGTCGAACATGATTCATCTTGTGCAAAATGCTTCGCACATTAAGATGAGCTATAATTTCACCTGAAATGTCATATTGGGAATGCCTTGACAGTCTGGGCCTGCTAACGTTGTATGATAGACGCATAGAAATCTGTTGTCATTTCTTCGATTTCGTAGCTAACGATTTCGTATCGTAACGAAACGTAAATTATTGTAACGTACCGTCACGTTATCAGACTCTAGAAGAAGGCAGTACCTCAAAACTAGCCCAGATCGCCTCAATCCGACTACAAGGCTCAATATCAAGGGAAAGTAATCTATTTCATGACTCTTGGCTCTAAGCAAAAAATTAGGGATGTATGAACATGTTTTATGGAAAGCTTGGAACCGCAAAAAACTGACTCCACTATTAGGGAAGGATCAGTAACTGGTGCCTCTTATTTTTATACATTGTGGCCAAAAATTCAAAGAAAAAAAAGGCAGAAAACAGTTATGTTTGGTAAACATGAGAAGGAAGGATAAGAATAAGGATAGATGGGAAGAAACTGGACAAACCAGTTGGTGATCTTGAATTCTGACCAAGGAGCTGAGCTTAGGACCATCAAGAACAGTCTCGGCTATCGGCCAGAGCAACTAGGAGTTCAAACCTGGGTATCACTTAACATCCAGAGCCCCTAGAACTATTTTCTAAGGGTTATTTTTCAGTTGTGGTACTTTTTGGTACGTTTAGTTTGTCCCTCTTAATTAATCAGGGTCGTTAAAAAGATTTCAGTTGAGTAGCTTGACTGTGAACAATGATACAAAGTACGCTGCACAATGTTATGCCGCTAGGCTGTGAATTTAACCACATGCATTCGGAGTAGCCGGCGCGTTTTTCAGAGTAGACAGTAAAATGCGCCGCGTGTCGGGCTTTTTTGACAACCCTGCACTGTACATAAAGACCACATCCTCCCTTCATAATTGAGAAAGGCATAAACTTTGAACATGCACCTAGCGCTGGAAACTTTGAACATGCACCAAGTACGAGAAACTTTGAACATGCACCAAGCGCGGGAAACTTTGAACATGCAGCAAGCACGAGAAACTTTGAACATGCACCAAGCGCGGGATACTTTGAACATGCACCAAGCGCGGGAAACTTTGAAGATGCACCAAGCGCGAGAAACTTTGAACATGCACCAAGCACGAGAAACTTTGAACATGCACCAAGCGCGGGAAACTTTGAGCATGCACCAAGCGCGGGAAACTTTGAACATGCACCAAGCGCGGGAAACTTTGAATATGCACCAAGCACGAGAAACTTTGAACATGCGCCAAGCGCGGGAAACTTTGAATATGCATTAAACGCGGTAAACTTTGAACCTGCACCAAGCGCGGGAAAATGCAACTTCCATCGAGTACGAGGACATGCGCGTTACTTTAGTGGCCAAGTCATTGATTGACTGTGGGGCCTTAAAGAAAAAAAAGACAGAAACCACTGTGAAAGAAGTGTTTTATTACCGTGTTATTATCGTGCTTCTCGTAGGTCATACAGAAAAGAGAAGAATCGAAGACGACAGTTTCCCATGTCAGGAAGAACAGACTTCTAAAAGGCAAAAAACAAATTAGTGTTCTGGAATAAATATGGTAAAGAAATCTTTTTTCACAAAATGATGTTAACCGCATTTGTGCTGATATCAAAAGTAAATTAGTTCATTGAATTTCCTGAATCTCGGAACTGAAACAAATATTTGGTGTTACGTGTTCGTGTCGTGCCATTCAAATGTTATTGGCCAATTTAAAATGACGTGATAAATCACTTTATTGTTGGCTTTGTTACTTTACTCAGCACAACGATATCACCCTTTCCGCTTAGTAACGTCTGGTATTTTTTTTAATTTCATGATCCGCCCAGGTGTGAATGCCAAATCCTCATTATCTTGATAGGATTTGTATTACCATTAATTTTTTACTCGTGGCAGAGAGGCATGGTAACCAGTTGATCTAATACACTAGCCTCTTCTCTCCTTTCTGTCCAGCTGTCAAGCGTGTAACCACTTAAAGTACTTCTCACGTGCAGCCTACTATCCTAGAAATAGAGCAGTACAGCGGTCCAGTCCAGCAGTCTAGCGGTCCAGTCCAGCAGTCTAGCGGTCCAGTCCAGCAGTCTAGCGGTCCAGTCCAGCAGTCTAGCGGTCCAGTCCAGCAGTCTAGCGGTCCAGTCCAGCAATCTAGGGATCCAGTCCAGCGGTCCAGTCCAGCAGTCTAGCGATCCCCTACCAGAAGAGAATGCGCTCAGCGATCATCGTGGACGAGTGAGAAGTGATCTTGAAGACCAAAACATCATGGCAAAGAAATTGAAATAAAAATGAAAATAAAATGAATGAAAGAGAAAACTGAATTCATTTATTCGATAGATAGAATCGCTGATTGTGAAGGAGACCATTAGTTAAAAAAAAGCGCTTTTAAGTAAGAGTTCAAGTATTTAGTCTTGCAGTTCAATTTTGAAATTATGTCAATACTTGTATAGACTACGTTACACACGGCCAGCAAACTTTATAAGGTTGAAATTGTAGGAAAGTATCAACAAATTTTCTCTCCTAAATTCGATTTATTGTCACTTAATTTGGGCGATTGAAAGCGATTTCAAGTTTCTGGGATAAAATTCTCATCCGCTGATCATAAATCCAGCAAACTGATCAAAAAATACAAAGAGGAGAGGACGTTCTCGGATAGTAAGTAAAATAAAAAATTGTCATAAGTGCTCCTAGTATCGACAATTTTCGTTAGTGTTGTACTTAACTGATGATGTAATTATGTAATAAAGACGATAAGTAATTTGTTAAGTTGTATATGATATTTTTTTTTGGTTACCACAAAGAAAGGTATATATTATATAGGGGTGTAAAAGAAAGGAGAAATGTATTTGGGGCCTGATTTCATTTAATCATTAACCTTTTATTGTCGTTTCTTCCACAAGCAAGGGATTTATCTCATTCCACTGAATAAATTACCGTTCCCAGACTGGACATCTCACATAACAATCTAACCACCATCCCTGATACTATTGGGGAGATGGTGGAGCTGGAGGGACTGGGGCTGAGTTACAACCAGTTGACTTTGTTGAGTTCAGCTATAAAACAGCTGAAGAAACTCAATCTTTTGTATGTGAGAGGGAATCCTTTTACAGTTGAAGGAATGAGATGTGTTATGGAGCTAAGAAATAAGATTGACAGAGTATATTCATTTGTCCCAGGTGAGTGAAGGAAATTCCTCTTCACATTTATGTTGTGACATGTGAATTTACTAAATTGGTTCCAATGGTTGGGTCTGCTAAATCTGTGAGATGGCAAGCCCTGCGAGCCACAGTGCGAGCCATGCGAGCCATTTTTGCGAGTATTTTTTCTTCGATTGGTCCAGGGTCCAGCCAGGAGGTCGTGGATCATTTCGCGCCTGACTATCACTCAACTGTCACTATAAACCGCCCACCCGCCATTTTGAAAGTGTAGATGATCCTGGGGACGAGTGTAAACGGTACAACCTCGCTCCCAGGGTACTCTCTCTTTGCCTGGAAAATTAATTTTAAATTCAGCTACAAAAGTGTTTAATAATGAAATATTCCCAGAAAAAAATCTTATACTCGCTTTGGTTGCCAGAACTATTGCTGGTGCGTCAAATATGAAAAATGCTCTAAACATCTGTAGATCGTCCCAAATCTTGCATCATAGTAATGGCTGTATGTCCTGAGTTGGACGAATTACTTTCTTCGTTTCATATTTTTGTTATTCAGAGAAAATTTTATCTATTCAAATTGCTCAAGATCTGCAAAAAATAAAAACAATGTGAAAAAAATTAATTAAGGTTCAAGACTTAAGTAAAAAAATTTTCTGAGGAAAAAGTATGGCTCCACCACCCTACCACTACTGAATGGTATCCATTGACTCCTATCATTCAGTGATATCAACGAGGAAAATCATTCAAGAGAAAAGAGAATAGTAGTTCCAGGACAACTCCGTGTATTGGCTTCAAGAATGGTGAGTAAATCACGTAATTTTAACAGCTTCGCACTTTAGGGAATCAGACTTATCAAAATTCTATCAAATAAATATTCTATTCTTAACATTTTGACTGTGGTTCAAATGACTCGCGGGCTCGCAGCTTGGCTCGCAGGGCTCTCCGGCTCACAGGTTTATAAAACTCCTAATGGTTGAATTGCAAGTGGTTATAGTGCTTGTTATGATAATTGCAGGCAGCTGACAACAGTTTCATAATAAAGCCTGAGAAGAATATGAAGTGAATACTGTCACAGTTATACTCGGGGGTGGAAGTGGAATAATTGGATCTCACTTATTCATTACTCCGATCCTGATGAGCTCAACTCATTCTTCGCCACTACAGCAGAGAGAACCTTAGGGAAATCTTCACGGGAATCTGTCGATGACCTATTATATCTGGTAAACTCACTGGATGATGTTAGCGACTCCGTCCCTTTCAAGCTACGCGAGGTAACCCATGTAGAGGTCTTACGTGAAATCAAATTACTAAGCACGGTAGGTTCAACAGGTCCAGTGAAGTTTTTGAAACGAGTTGCGGAGCTGTTAGGAGGTCCCCTCACACATATAATTAACTGCTGTATCAGAAATAGTTATTTCCCTATTGACTGGAAGGTGGCGCAAATCTCACCAATACCAAAGATAGATCAACCAATGGCTAAACATGACTCTCGACCTGTATCCATTCTCCCAGCCCTATCCAAAATCTTTGAAAGGCTGGTAGCCCATCAGACAATTGGATTTATTGAAGAAAGAGCACTTTTTGGTGAAAACATCTCAGGATTTAGAAAGAATCACTCAACGGCCAGAAAATTACTGGAGATTAGAGACGATGTTACACGTGCAATGCGTCGCGGCAAAATAACTCTCATGATTCTTGCAGACTACTCGAAAGCTGTTGACACTGTGAACTTCAAGTCAGTTATTTATAAAATGCACTCAATGGGTCTTTCAAAGGATTTTCTAACCTGGATTACCTCCTATCTTACGGGCAGGCAACAGTATGTAATGATAGATGACAAGTTTTCTCAGCGGTTGGAAACGTACTTCGGCGTCCCTCAAGGATCGATCTTAGGACCGTTAATTTTCAATATCTATGTAGCAGACCTCCAGAAAAAGTTAAGTTGTAAATGCGTTCAATATGGGGATGATACCACGTTGCTTCACCACTCGAAGCCGCATGAAATAGAGGCGTGCATAAAGGATGCTAATCAGGCAATAAGATGCCTGAGCAGTTTCTCTGAATCGTCCAATCTGGCGTTGAATTCAGAAAAAACAAATGGATGCTTCCCTCTACAAGACAATTGGCGCGCGCACACTCTTTAAATGGTTTTTCTGCAGATGTATACTGCGATGACACTTTTGGGAGTTTATCTGGATCAAGAACTAACATGGCAAGAACACATAACGAATCTGTTGTCATCGTGTTACGGTGCTTTAGCAGTACTACGGAAACTAAAAAACTTCGCACCATACCACATAAGAAAACTACTGGTGGAAAGTCTTATACTCTCTAAACTGAATTATTGCAACGTTGTGTTTAGTCCTCTCCCAGAGTACCAGACCAAACGCCTTCAAAGAGTACAGAACACGTGTGCGGGTTTTGTGTTAACTAATCTAGTATAGTTTTTATTATTCACTATTTTATCAATTTTGATTTATTGTAAGTATTATGCATATAGTTAGTTTTTATATTAGTAGCGAAGAGCCACTATGTGGAAGTATACTAATAAAGGTCATTATTATTCCTATCATTTTTTTCGAGGTTATTCATCATTCCGTATTAGAGTTTTTTAGGCAGTTTCTAATTCGCCTTATTGTGAATGGATGATTTCAATTCAATTAAAATATGATTTAAAACCGTCACCGTCATGTTCAATCTAATTACCGTATTTATTTACTTAACTCCAGCCTAAGGTTTATTTAGATATCAGCCTTATAGGCGTGGCATTTATTTTTACATACTGTACACTGAACAAAAATGTACACTAAACATCTACACTATAGGGACTTTAAGCAGTGACGACGGAAAGCTCTTACGATGGCGTTCGACACTTACCTTTTTCCCTAGTCCTATTTACTTTGCGCAAATTATTGGTAGATATCTAAGCATCATGATGTTTGATATTCTTATTTTCGATCATGGGATTGAGTCTTTCGTCTCTATAACGTAACGTAAAAAACACTGGAATTTTAATTGATAACGTATTTAAGATCAAAACAACATAGTTATTCAACAATATAATAGTGCGAGTTCTTGGTAGATTGGGTGGTAAATAGCCGAGAACCACATTTTACTGATTCTTTCCGACGTGGAAATATTGTCACTCAACTTTCTCAAAATTATATTATAAGCTTTTAAAAATAACACAACGAAAGAAATAACTTTGAGATCCTAGAATACTTACACCAATGAATACGTGTGTTGCGTTAAGCAAAGTATTAACTTAACTTAGGTTCAAACGTGTTGCAGTGCGTCCAGATCTCGTATTACAAGCTACACGTCTGTAGAGTCGTCTTTCACAGCTAAATAGTCGATATTGAAATCCCCCAAATGACAATTTCCGATCCCGCTGGCAGTTTCGAGAGTGAGTGAGTCATTTAGTGCATCGAAGAATGTCTCAGAACAGACGTCAGGTGGCCTATATACACAGGCAATAAACAATTTCTTGCACTTGAGTCGATGTACTTCAATCCATAATGTTTCAATATTTTCAGTAGTCAAATCCGTTCTAAGTTTGTAGGGAATCCCATCGCGTACGTAAATTGCCGTGCCGCCGCCTCTTTTAACCGTTGGGTCATTTCTCAGTACTGAATAGCCAGTAATATCTACTTCTGTCAGAATCCTTTATAGATGGGCTAAGGCATGTTTCAGAAAAATTAAAAATGTCGAATTTCTTGTCACTAAATAATAGTCGAACATGATTCATTTTGTGCAAAATGCTTCGCACATTAAGATGAGCTATAATTTTACCTGAAATGTCATATTGGGAATGCCTTGACAGTCTGGGCCTGCTTACGTTGTATGATAGACGCATAGAACTCTGTTGTCATTTCTTCGATTCCATTGTTAACAATCCCAAACATAAGTTATACCATCTTCTGCCATGAAGGAAAAAAATGTAGTTCTAATTTAAGGCGTCAAGAGATATATAATTTGCCACGTTCTCGCATACGTTTTCGACGCTCTTTCTTTTATGCTATGTCCCAGGGTGCGCACAATGGCTCCTAAAGTTTCAAAGAAAGTCGACTTTAATTTTAGATATTCATACCTATTCTTGATTTATTTATTATATTAGGCATTTACATTTATATGATTTTATTTAGCTTTATATTTTAACCAATGTTGGCTGTAAAATACGCAATTCAGTTTTACGACTGCAAACGGTATTACTCACTAAGCGATCTATCTGTCTATCTAAGTTTTGGGCGACAAGTAGGTTTCCACAAACCATCATATTGTTCCTTGTTGATTTCCACTCGTGACAGTTGATTCTCGAACCCGTAGTCCTTTGTTTTATAGCCTGATTCTTGAAGGAAATTTCGATGGTTTCTTATTATGTGTTTTTCTTATCATGCGTACCTTAAGGGAATAAACTTGATTCATGTAAATGAAATAAAGAAAACACTGAAAAGTATAGGATTCGTTTCTGTAGAAATGAGTCGCTAAGACCATTGTAATCATTTTTACCTCTTGAAAACATTGGAAAATGAAAGAAACGATTCTTGGATCTCTCTTCCTTGTCCTGGTGGAGTAATAAAGAGCTTCTCACCCTCTCTCCCTCGGTAATCAGTCAGCTTCCCCAGCCAACAGATCGAGGTAAACAGCCCAGTGGCCTTTCTAAATGGTCGCGGACGTTGAAGGGCACGGGCACCAAAAGGTCTTGCATCAGTAAATACTACTCTACTAAAGCTTCTTAATGACGCTACTGTGCCTAGCATTAAAGGTGGACTATGCAGTAAAACCCACTCGAGTTTTTATCTCTACCATAAAAAAGTATCTAAGATTGCCAAGTAACCGAGCTGATTAAATCACACCCGGGGCTCACACAAGCTTCCTGTAGTGTTTCCAACAAAACTGTTGACTTTAGATACTTTTAATATTTACTCTGTATCGTTATTAATATTTCTTTCAACTCACGCTCATTATTTACATACCCATTTTCGATTTATTCACTATTTAGGTTTTTATTAATTGATAATTTAATTGGTGCAGGTCCACATCAAGACGTAATGTCTTGCCTATCCCTACACCTGCTTTATTATGAATAAACGATGATGATGAAACGATGATGAAGCGGCGTGTCTGGTCGTTTATTCGAAATATAAAGAAATGTATGGGAGAATGTTGAAGAGTCGTAATATCGTAAACTTATATCGACGAATGTCTTTGTTAAGGCTCAAAATAAATGTAAACCTACCTCACTTGCTGTGTATTGTCTTTTCTCTGGTTCAGTCTAACAGTTCCAAACTTTCAGTCACGTTTTCTTGCCATTTTTTCCGCAGAACACACCCAACATCCCTTTGTTGAGGTGAAATGCAAACGATCGGATAAGTTTTTATCACTTTTTAAGATCGATCAGTTTCCATTCATCAAATATTACTTTGATACCTTCTGAAACATCAATTAACTACTTCACTATACTAGTCCGGCGACGTAGCGAAGAGACAAGCACTCCCCCATCCCTTGTAGTAGTCTACCTGGTCGCGTGACATGTGAGAAGCATTGTGATGTAAATCGAACCTAAGTTGTCAGTCAGGGAGTGTCTACTTGTAGCCGAACAGCTAGATTGTTCACAATCTCTCTTTGATTTCGTCATAATTCGCCGCAGTTGTTGTTCACTTTGCTGAGAAGTAAGTATTATGTTCAACACAGTTATGAATTTAGCCCATTTGTGTAAACTGTAGCCTCGCTAGACTCCTGAAACGCGAACAAAGATAATTCAGCTGAGAATTAACTCGGACTCTCCGCCCGATCGAACTGATGTAATATTTCCCCTCAAGTGTTTTTGTCGTCATTTCCCGTAAGATTAATCTAATTCTCTGGTATCTCCAATACTCTTTCTTTCCCTTTGTATTCTAAGTTTGCTGGGTTCTGATCCATTGTTCGTACTTTAACGACGCTCGTCAAATGCAGAGCACTTTCGTCATACGATCTTGCAGGAATCAGTCAATGTTCTGTAACAGACGAGTTCAAGTAGAAACTTCAATTAACAACAAGAGGAAAACAGTGATTTTAAGTTATGATAGCGTTTTTAACGGGATATTATTGGAACTGGAATGCACCAGAGAAACTGTTTCTGATCGTGTTGACGTCAATTAGCTCTAATCGTTATCTGTCTAGTAGTTGTTAAGCATCGATTAGTGTTCACAACAAGTAATGAGAGTGTTTAAACTGATAGCAAAATTTTTCCATGGTTCCCTGGATTGTACTTCATTTTAATTTTAACTGATAGAAGTTAGAAATGTACTCGAAACCGCCAAGGTCTGTTAAGTAGCCAAGTGTAGGCATGATTATATGATCTACAGGCAGTTATGTCACGTATTTGATACTTGCTCGCTTTCTGCTTCGGTAATTGACAAGTGAAAAAGTACAAGTCAAATTCTTAGAAACTTTCGAACTCACTCATTTTTTATTCATTAACAAGCTTTTTTTGTAAGATGTAGAAACTACAGCATACTTGAATGTGCATTTCAAGCCAAAAAATGTGTCATTGAATAAGAATAGCATCTATTGTGTTATGCCTCATTCTTCAAAGCCTCCCGACACATATAAATGATGTGGACGGGTATTCTGAAGTTGCTCCTCAATAAGTTTGATTATTATACTTTGGACATACTATGAAAAACCTGTTTGGTTGAGAGCTTTCAATCAACATACTAAAGTGTGTATACTTGACATGATAAATGAAATATTTCCAGTGAATGTTGAATTTAAAAAACCAGGAAAGATTTATTACTCGACGTTTCGGGGTCATCGTGACTCCATTATCAAGAGACTAGTTTAAAAACATGCAAATAAGGAAAGGTACAAGAATAGCATAAATTAGACTGAACGGCTTAAACAAACACCTTGGCGCGGATGGAATCCGTTTGCACGTTCAGTGTTGGCTTACGCATTTACTTTAGCAAATCCCTGCTGATCAAATGTTGAATTTATTATTTTTTTTTTTATTTAAGTACATTTTTCATTGTTTTCCCCAAAATCACCTAGGCCTAAGGAGGGGATTACAATATTACAAGTTTTATCCAATTTATTCAGGGACACAGACAAACAGACACACAAACAACCCTTCATTGGCAATAACAATGAGTTAAACCTACAAAGCTAGAGGGGTTTATTATTTAAACAATCAAATAATGGTCTCTGAGAAGCCACTAGTATTAATTATCAAACTTTGTACTTTGTGAAAAAAACCACAGTTGACATTGTAATTTACAGACTGAATACCATACAATACGAGTTTAGTTTCCTGGTGCATCACTGCTCAGTGACCATGCTTCACCTAGAATGTTTGTAGCAGAGGTAGAATTAGGACATCACGTTGAGCTCAGTGTACCTTAGAAAAACAAGAAAGAGTATTTCACTAATTCAGAGTCAAAACTGCACTGGGAAATACATCGGTGATGCACAGCTATTAATTTTCAAGAGATGTTCTCAAAGAAAATAGGAACCCAGTCTGAGGTAGGTGTGATCAACAGATGCATGCCATGTAACAGAACAATCATATAACTTAGTGTCAGTATTCAGAAAGAGAATTTACCAGGTTTGATCTCAAAGTGGGAAGAGATACAGAGATTGGGACAACTAGGTCCAGACAATTCTAGCCAGTGATAATGGATGGAAAAAAAAGACTTTTGAAATGTAGAACTCTACAAGGAAATTGAGTGAAGTTTTCTTTTGATTTAAGACAAAAATATGCATATCCACTTGACAGTTTAGGGAATAGCTGAGTCTAATAATGTGGAGCAAGATTCTTGGCTATTTTGTAAAATTGGCTTAATGTATGTAGTTCTCTCCTCATTAACTAAGAGGCTTCCAAGCAAGTTCATCATGTACCTTTGTGAAGCTGGTTCCCATTTTTAGTTATTCTTTAAACATAAACGAAAAATTATTATCAGTTTTCGTTACTTTTTTTAATTAAATTGTTTATTGCATCAACCACATCATTACACGACATAATGTGTACGACAACTGTTGCTGACCTAGATCTCATGCAAGATGTATCATAAATTGAAAATTGTTGTCTCAAAAGCATCTTACTGGGTGACAAACTCTTAAAAAAAAAGAAACCATCTTCTGAGTAATTTTCTGTGTCAATTGCAAATGAAAACAACTTACAGAGGATAAAATGAAATAACAGTTCTGGAAATAGCCACTTGATTTGAATATTTTCAGCTTGGAAATCATTCATGTTTTGGTTTATATTACAACTGTTTAAGGTTATCACATCAAAACATAACCAACCATAGATTTGCACTAATGATTTCTTTCCTGTTAGATATTAACCTTTACAATAAAGGTAATCTTCATGTTGTTTTTAAAGAGTCGGGAGAACTCTGTTTTAAAATTCAAGTATTTTCTTGTTCGTAATAGCCTTGTTGTTAACATGTATAACGCAAGCAGTTGTTTATTTTTGACAAAAAAATTATACAGTGAGAGTAAAGTCAAAATGTCTGACATGAAAATAAATAACTAGAGCTTTTTACAAATAAGCAGTGTTTACTCAGAGTGTTTAAAAGAACACTGAAGGGTGGATGGCTTCCAAAGATTGTACTTAGAGGAATAAAATATAACTCATTACTTTGGTTTAGTAGAAGTTAAATTTAATAAACCTCATTTTTTCCATTTTTGGTTCAATGGTTATAATGCCAAAGCAAGTTAGTTCAAGTTACTCACCTTTAATGACAGCTTTTATTTTTGTTGTGACAGTTTCCCATCAATGAAATGGAATTTCTTTCTAAAGAAGAGTTAAGAGGAAAGATGAGCAGAAAGAGTTTAGATCTCACGGGGGAAAGTTTGCATGAATTGCCTGCAGCTTTGTTTGAATTTACTGAGTTGGAGAAACTTTACCTGTCATGGAATAAACTTACAACAATACCTGAAAATCTCGGAAAGCTAAACAATCTTACGTTACTTCATGTTAGAAGTAACCAGCTGTCCATATTCCCTACAAGTTTGACTCAGCTGAAAAAACTCAGATCGCTGAACATCTCAGAGAACAAACTAACCATCCTCCCTGATGGTATTGGGGAGATGGTGGAGCTGGAGAGACTGGGGCTGAGAGACAACCAGTTGACTGTGTTGAATCCAGCTATAAAACAGCTGAAGAAACTCAGAGTGCTGGACATCTCACGTAACAAACTAACCACCATCCCTGATGCTATTGGGGAGATGGTGGAGCTGGAGGGACTGGTGCTGAGTGACAACCAGTTGACTGTGTTGAGTCCAGCTATAAAACAGCTGAAGAAACTCAATGTTTTGTATGTGAGAGGGAATCCTTTTACAGTTGAAGGAGTGAGAAGTGTTATGGAGCTAAAGGATAAGATTCACAGAGTATATTCAGATGTCCCAGGTGAGTAAAGGAAATTCCTCTGCACATTAATGTTGTGACATGTGCATTATTTACTAAATTGGTTCTAATGGTTGACTTGCAAGTGGTTATGCTGCTTGTTACTGATAATTACAGGCAGCTGACAATAGTTTTATAATAAATCCTGAGAAGACTAATGAAGTAAATGCTGTCACAGTTATACTGTATGATCGAACAAAGGTTGCATCACTTCAGAAATACATGACATTTGTACTGGAAGTTTTAGTTATATTTTGAAAGGTTTATTTTAATGACTTGGCTGACATTGAAAGTTAAGTTGAACTACAGTGTACTATAATTTGATAGGGAATTGAGGAGGGATTAAGTTTATTACAAATCATTTTACAGTAAGGGATTATTGTAAGTTGTAATTTTTGCTTTCTAGTTGATTGGAATTTAAGAAGTTTATTGCAAATTATTTTACAGTTGTAGGAATTGCTGTTGTAATTTTTGCTTTCTGTTTATTTGATTTTAATTTTAAAAGGAAGAATTAAGTTCAAATTATTACAAATCATTTCTCATCCAGGAATATATAGTACTGTAAGTTGTAACTCCATAATTTTTGCTTTATTTTATTGGAAGTTATTAAGAATGTAACAACATTTAGCTTATCATAATGAATTTATGGACTAATATGATTTTAAAACGAGAGTTCAGGTTATTGGGAATAAAACTTTTGTCTTAACTGGTCAGGAGTAATTCTGATAATTGTTACACCATAATTTATGCTGCCCTTGTAATATTTTAGAATCTATCAATTGCTACATTTTGGGAATGTGATTTTTCTTTCTGTTTTCCAAACACCATTTGGCAGAATTGACATCAATTATTGCCTTTGTTTAGTTTGATCAGTCACATTTTAATCAATTTACTCTTAATGTTTCATTTCATTGAGTCAGTTTATAATAGTCATATTGTATGTGTTTACCTAACTCACCGATGCAAAGATTTTTACATGTATATACTAGCATAGTTTCTAACTTTATGCATGAAGGACATGTAATTAAATTGACTTATCAGACCTTTTTCACATTGTGTTTGAAACTTATAAAACAGAAATTGCTTTTCCTTTAGGGTTATTATAATAATTACAACTTCCTCTGATTAGCCTTTTTCCTTTGGCTCAATCATGATGACTTTTTTAATTAGACCATGTGGATAGACAAAGAGCGCAAGGACCAGTGGCACAGTTGGCTTATGAAGAGGCTTTAAAAGATGGATATGTACAAGTTTACCGTGGACGTGTTATACTGGTTGGTCAGGATCGCGCTGGTAAAACCAGTCTGAAGAAGAGTCTTTTAGGCCTTCCATTTGACCCTAAAGAACAGAGTACTGAGGGGATTGAAGTGGATCCTTCAAAGTGTGAAATTGATGTTGACCAAGCTGTCAAGAACTGGCAGTTGACCAAGGAGAGTAAACCAGGACTGGTTGAATGTTCAAAAGATGTAGCAAAGATTGTGGTTGGCAGAATGTGTGGAGCAGATATTTCTCAATTTTTAAAGGAAGAGAGAACCAAAGAAGGAGAACTGAAATTAGAAGATGAAGTTGAAGGTGTTTTCAAGTCAAAGCAGGTTTGAGAGTTTAATAAAAATGCTGAGAATTTTATAAAAGGAGGAAAAGGGAGGAAAGCAGCCGAATTAGCCTTTTGAGAAATATTTGTTTTTAAAGAGAATGAATAGGATTACAACTTGCTATTTTTTAAAATTCTTTTCTTTATTAATATTCTAAATTTCTTATATTTAGAATTGTGTCTGAAACAGTCTGTTTGTTTTGGATGTTTTCACAAAAGTTTAGATGAGACTAAATTTTATTTACACATCAGGTAAAAAAGAACTGCAAGTAATTTTTGTTTAAACATCTTGATCAATGAAGGCATACATGCAAAACTTTTACTACAAAAATGAGGGGCATCTTTTGATTTTTCCATTCTTCAATTGCTTTTCCATTGGTGTCTTCTCTTAACTTAAAGGAAACTTGAGATTTTTTTCTCCAATTATATATAAATTTTTAGTTGTAATTATTTTTTATTCCCTGATATAATGTTTTCATAACTCTTTTTACATTTTGGCTATAAAATCCTTATAGAGGAGCTTTAATGAATGTATGTTATGCTAATGCTTATGTAACTTCAGTCTCAACAAACATTTCTTGGTCTGAGTTGACTATCTCCAGGGTGCGAGGATTTGCTCTTCAATGTCTTATTCTATGCAATTAAGTTTCTCTCTGTCTAAAGGCTCTTACACTTGAGATGTCAGCTTCAGAACTCTCTACAGTAGACAATTTACAACTTCAACTCAGTTGGTAAACCAAGTTATCTTGTTATACCCCCCTCACCAAAGCAGTACAACAGTTTTTTTAGAAACTTGCCCCTTAAAATTATTCTAGACTGAGGTGATCATAATTTTTTACAATTTAGCAGCCTGTTCATAACGTCAAGTTTTGAATACATAATTATATACACTTAAGTGAGCATAATGTTTCATGTAATTCTCCATTCAGGTTGAGGAGGATGAATGTTTCACAGAAATTCTTCCAAACAATGGTATTGAGCATTCTACTGAATGTAAAGATGAAAACGTGCAAGCTGAGCCTGATGTGATGATTGATGTTTCTCAGCCGCCTGATACTGAGGAGCATGTTAATCAGTGGTTGGAGTATGCTCAGGGGAAACCCACTGAAAGTGCTTTATCCACGGAGGAACCCTATGTTACAATGGACGTGTGGGACTTTGCAGGGCAGCACTTGTACTATGCTAGCCATCCTATCTTCCTATCAAAGCGGGCACTATACATATTGGTGCACAATCTCAGCAAGCCTTTGGATAAGCCAGCTGAGCCCTGCATGAGACAAGGGAGAAATGATGTGAAATTGGAAAACCCTAACAATGAAACAAACATGGAAAATTTGCTGTCATGGTTGGCTACAGTACATAGTGTTGCCCTGGCAACCGATGACACAGATGATGATGCACAACAAAAGCTGCCCTACCTCCGCCCCCCAGTGTTCATCGTTGGCACACATGCTGACAAACCAGTTGAAGACATTGCAGCAATAAAGAAACAAATTCAGAAGAGAATTTCTGGTATGGAATATGAGAAGCATGTGGTCAAACCCTTATTCTGCATTGACAACACTCAGAGGCCTAATTTGATGGAAAAATTTATCCAGATGATTGGAATGCAGATAGGAAAAGATAAAACAAGTAAGATATATGATTTCATTTTGTATCCTTGTCGATAGGTTACTTGCAGTAATTGTAGACTTAATAATTGCATAATAGCTTGTCTTTGGATGAATTTCAAGAACACTTGATTTTTAGCAATTTTTGTAACCAAAAGTGCTAGCCCATGTGGCAGATGGTTGACAAGCATTGAGTATACAATAATTATTATCTGAGTTACATTTGTTACATGTTATTCAGCAGCCGTGTCATGCTTCATTATAATTTTAATTGCAATTGGATTGAGACACAGAACATTGTAGTGGGAGTTGTAGAGGGATTAAAAGATATTACCAGATATGGTTGAATGAGGTAGGACTTATAGTGGAAAAAAGTCAGAGGTGTTTTTTTTTATACCTGCACTCTGCTTTAAGCTTTCAGCTACTCTATATTCTGAATATACTGGCAGCACCATATAGATGTAAGACGGCCAAAACGGTCGACGTAAGAACAAAAGATCCGAGGGAAGATTTACAAGTTTATTACACAGCAAATAAATGCAACGGTACAATAAAAAAATGGGAACGAGTGACACTAAACAATAAATAAGAAAACAAAGCTCCAATGAGCTAAATGATGTAACAAGATTAAAATGAATTAGGAGAGAGTACTTAACACTAAAGGATAACCTATAGACAGAAATAATTCAGTAAAGAAAGGAAACAAACAAAGTATTTGAAAACAGGAAATTGTGTGACAGAAACTATCAAAAATAGTGATTGCTACACCAGGCATGAATTCAACAAAGACTACGAGGTAGGCTTAATATTACAACTTGAGCTAATACAGTATAAAACAGTGAAAGGGGAAAATGAAATACTAGTGTAATGAAAACACAGGAATAATAGCAACAATGAATTGGAAGCAGGTAAGCAAAATATTACAGCTGCTAATATGAAAACAATTGTAGTTTATATAGCAGAGAAATAACATGCTGTGTGACAAAGGTCAGAGTAAACAAATAAAATACAGTAGTAAGATAAAAGAAATATGTGGCTAAACTAAGCAAATTCTAACCCAAAAATCACTACAAAAATACAAATGAAAACAACTACATGCTAAGCATAGGGCTCAAACAAACATAAAATACTGAAACATACCAAAAGCTAGTATAGCTTAGAATCTGCTTTAAAGACACTCTCAGGAAGGCAACAAATCAACTGAACTCACTGAGCAAACGGTTGTAACTTATAGTAAAATACAGGAAAAGGTAAAAATAACTTAAAACCAAATTTGGGCTAGGAGCGGTTAATTAAACAGGAATTACCTAAGGGAAATCAGCAGTTAAAGGAATAATACAATTAACACATTACTAACACAATTAACACATTACTAACACAATTAACAGATTACTAACATTACTGACAAATCGCTAAAATTCCATAAAATAAAATACACAGAACAAACATGTTTTAAGTAGGAAATAAGGCTAAGTGACTCTGTCACATAGAGTCCAATTAATTTTTGCTGATGGAGCCATTAATTTCAGAGTATGGAATAATTATAGGGAACAGAAGAGCTAAAATGTAGGGATTTAAAGAGATTGTCATCTTATAGCTAAGTTGTCAGCCGTAAAATCTCTGCAATTATACAAGTCTATGCTATCATACTATTCTCATTGTAGAATGCATGTTTCTGTGTTGCATTATGCTTTGAATTCCTTTTCTAAATAATATATCCTGCAGAGCAAGAAGGAAAAGTAGATGGTATAAATGAATTACAGAACACAATCCTAAAGGTGTTGAAGCAGGAGCCTTATATGGGAGAGAAGATACCAGTGAGGTAAGTAAAAAACACAATTTATTCGGAAAAACCCCAATTCATGCACTTGAAAATCGATTTTTTCCCTTAAATCAGCCGTGATAACATTTTTAAATGGTACACAGTGTATTTAGCATAATTATATGTGCAGGTAAGTACTAAAAAATATCCTTCCACCACTAGACTAAATTGTGGATACATCAAAATTTGCAAAACTATAGATTGTACAAATACACAGCAGTTGCTTCAGTGCAGACAAACAAATTTTAAATTTGTGTCATTATGGCAATGTTATAATTCTAAAAGATAAAAAGATGTGATTGATATTGATTTATGATTTATTTATGATTTATGATTTATTTAGCTTCGCCGACTGGCAGGGACACCGCAACAGCTTGCACCAATTACTGCGGGCCTGGTAAACCCACCCATCGCACCCCAGGGGAGGACATCCATCACACAGTAATCTCGAGCATGGGAAATTAATGTCTCCTACCCCTAACCCTACAGGAGATGGGAACTCCATTTATTCGTCCCTATCTGAGAAGACTAGAATATCTAACCATTTCTTGATGTTATAGAAAGGTAGCAAATTCTTCTGAATTATTTTAAGACCCGGGGGGGCTTGAACCCTCGACCTCCCACACAACAGTCCAGCGCTCTATCCATTGAGCTAACTGGGATTAGTTAGGCACAGTTCTTGGAATTGACTTTGTATGTTGCTAAAAATAATCATGTCTGTTTTAGTTGCAGATAGTATGAGGCAATTCATGTATTAGCACTTGAGGACTTTAAACACTAGCATGCATGTCTGACTGAATTTAAGACCCAATTTTATGCCATATAATACATTGTAGGTATTTTGTTGCTTTCTAGGTGGTTTCTGTTTGAAAAAGTGATTGAAGCTTTGGTGGCTAAACAGATTTACCACAGAAATCTGCAACAACTTGAGCACTATGCAAGGAAAGAGTGTTTCATGGAAGATGCAAAAGAGTTTGACTCCATGGTCAGTTTTTACCATGGCCTGGGGATGATAATCAAGCACCGCAGCACCGTTGTACTAAGGGCTCAGTGGTTGATTGATCTGTTTAAACAGCTGATAACCATACCACCTTTCAATAAACAGGTAGAAAATAAATTTCTGTTTTGAGAAAGGCTACCTTACTTAGAAAATGTTGTTCAACAATTTAGACTAGCAGAAAACTAAGAGTGTGACTCTAAAATCTTTTCAATTGTGGACCACAAATTATTTCAGTCATGTACCTTTTGCAGCTTTTCAGGTCATAACTTGCAAGAGACTTGCATTGATTCGCTAATTGTTTTCAAAGAAGTGAATACTTCTTTTTCCTGCACTAATAGCCCTTTTCCGAATTACTCTTGGCCTCGTTTTCAAAACGAGGCCTTGCGCTCGACCATTCTTGTGAAAATGAGTTTCATTTGCATGTGAATGAAAACTTATCATATGAAAGGATGAGCACCAGGACTCGTTTTGAAAATGAGGCCAAGGGTAATTCGGAAATGGGCTATCGGCCTCTGTGGTGGTGATTAAACAACTAGTATACACCTCTTTTAAGATACAAATTTGCTCGTTAGGGATTTAATTTCCCACCATTTTGATGCATCGATAAAAATAAACCTTTTTTAGTTTTTGTACATGTACGAGGAAAAAATTCAAAGAACATTAAGTGGCCTTTCCTAATGTTGAATTTTTCATTGTTATATATTTTATAGAATTCTCTACATGCTAAGTACTGGCAGGAACTTGAAGGAAGTGGCATCCTCAGCATGGAACATGTTGATCATGTGTTCTCCAGCTTTATTGGACAGGGAATCATCAAAGAAGACATCTTAGACATGATGGAGCGATTTGGTTTGATCGCTAAGTTCTCAGTTTCCCCAACTGATCTGAAGTACTTTGTACCAGCTCAACTGAAGCGTCCTCCTGACAGACTATTTGAAATGAAGCCTTCCTCGACGGATCCGTGTCCATTGTATCTCCTGTTTGTCCATGGCTTTGTTCCTCATGGTCTCTTCCTACAGCTTGTCTCACGATCCATTCGTTGGTGTGCTAAGAAATGGCCCACGCATCAACCCATTCTGTACCAGAATGGAGCATGTTTCATCATTGGGGAAGATATTCATGATTTTGTCCTCATTTGTCAAACAGGATTTGTGAAGGTAATCTTGAGACGAAAGAAACAAACTCATCTGGTTGTAGGACAGAAGACAGCTGAACTAGCAACTGTTATGCGTAAATTTATCGAAGACACCTTACAGAATTTGTCACTAGAACTGCCATACCTGAGGGGTCTGCAGTACAGGCTGTGTGTTGCATGTCCTTACTGCCATCAAGGGACAGAAGAACCACGTCGAGCATGCTCAGACCACATAAAAACCACTTGCACACATGAGAACTGCTTCCATCTCATTGATGCAAATGAAGGCCAAGCAGCTATCTGTACCAGAAAACTTTGGGATGAAGTACGTCCTTTCTGTGGGCTGGAAGAGTGGTTCGTGAAGAGAACGAGCCAGGTATTACCAGTCGTTGTAATTTGTTACCTTCTATGATTAAAATTTTCTATCGCTCTCCTTAATTCTCTTCATTTGAGAATCCTGAATAGATTGTAATCAGCGTGCACGACGTTATCATGGTTAGTTTGCCTCCAATTTCAAAGATAAGTCAGACATTTCTTTTCAAGTTGAAATTATTTTCATAGGTTATACTTCTCGGTCATGCCATGGCAATGAACTTATCATTATAAATGAGTAGGAGCATACCCAAAATTCATGATGCTATAGAAGTGATAGAATCTTATATGACCTCTTCTTTTTCGCCCAGGGGTCGTGGTCTTCAAATGTCACCGCCAAATCACAGGGTGCACTAGCTGGAGTTAATCCAATGAAGTCTGACACGGCACTGAAGGTGACTCTCCTGGGCAGTGAGTGGAGTTCATCAATGGGAGGCTTGTCCACCATAAACAGACAGCTTGCCATTCTGTTGGCCAAACATTCGCAAGTGGACGTCACTCTCCTTGTTCCAGAGTTTGCCTGTTCTGAAGAAGAGAGGAGAATGGCAACGAGTCACGATGTATCCTTGAGAGAGGCACAAAGACGCCCGGGTTATGCCGACCCCCTTGACTGGCTGAGTGCCCCACCGAGAGATCTGGCCATTGATATAGTACTGGGTCATGGAGCAAAGCTTGGTAAACAAGCTCAATTTATTAAAGAATCGCACCACTGCAGGTGGATACAGGTAGTGCACACTGCACCTGAAGAACTTGCGATGCACAAAAACTATTCCAAGGCTAGATCCAAAGGTGAAGAGAAGAATTTAACTGAAGTGGAGTTGTGTAAGTTGGCAGATACTGTTATAGCAGTTGGACCAAAGCTGACAGACGTTTTCTCCGCCCAGCTACGCTCATGTAAGAGTCACGAAGACATCCTTCAACTGACTCCCGGAACTTTCCGTGAATTCTCTGATCTAGAGCAAGCCCCAAAGGAGAGTAAAACATTCAAGGTACTGACGTTTGGCCGTGGTGATCCAGAGGACTTCAGCCTGAAGGGCTACGATATCTCTGCCAGAACAATAGTTGAACTTAAAGACAGATCTTATTGTCTCATCTTCGTGGGTGCACCTGAGGATAAACAGGATGAGGTTGCAAAGAAGTTAGAAAAGAGCGGAATTGATAAAAGCCAGCTGATCGTGAGAACGTTCGTACAGAGTAAAGAGAGATTGAAAGAAATATTTTGTGAAGTTGATCTCTGCATGATGCCTTCTAGAACAGAAGGATTCGGCCTGACAGCACTAGAAGCTTTGTCTGCCGGTCTTCCCATTCTTGTCAGTGGCAACTCGGGATTTGGTGAGGCACTGTGCACTGTACCATCAGGCAAATCATTTGTTGTGGATTCTGAGGACCCTAAGGAGTGGGCAAAGGCAATTGCTGGTGTCCGAGAGAAGGAAAGATCAGACCGACTTCATGAGATTCAGCAACTGAGGAGTTCCTATGAAGAGAAGTTCAGCTGGGAGAAACAGTGTGACATTCTTGTGGAGAAGATGTGGGACATAGTTCACGGTGAGAATATTTTGAATGTCCTTCGAAAAGTGTTTTTGGGGGCGGAGACACCGTATATATTGGGAACTACTCGGCTTTCGGGCTCTTGATAAATTTTGATGGAAAGCGGGAACAACTCCTACAAAAAAAAGGTGTTGAGCCTTAGTAGTGATTTGTTTTTTTTCTCTCTCTGTAGCTTCTAAAAGACGAGACACAAGTTTGAGAACTCGGGTGGGGGAAGTTGTTGACATGTCAACTGAACAAGCAACAAATGATTCATCACTGAATCCAGGTGAGTAACAAAGTATCAATAATACACGGTAATTGACTTCCCCAAAGAACTACAGACAGGTTATAAGACGATCCAGCAGTTGCTCCTTTTCTTAACTTTCAATCTAAGGCCAGCGCTTTGTCAAAATGGTACTTATGATAATATTTTGTGCTAGTGGGACATATTATTATTCACATCTCTGATTTCTTGTGTTAGAATCCAAAGACATTTAGGAACAAAGTGACACTTTTCAGAAGAATAAATGTACAAATAAAATATTCAGCTAAATTCACTATATTTTAGAACGCGGTTTTGTTGAACAACTGCTGAACTTTGTTTGAATTACCGGCCCTACGGTTTTTTTTCCAGTTACACAGATATGTTAGAGTGCAGACCTTGGTGTAAATATTTCTTTACTTCTTTTTCTCTTTTGGTTATTGGTGTGATGGTTCGCACATAAAAAGTCTCTTGCAGTTTATCTCTTCAATGCTCAGTTGTTGGACAAAACATCGGTTGTCTGGTCGTCGAAGGTCTTCTTTTCCTTTTTACCCTCCAAGTTTCTCTTACTAGATTAAGAATTGTTATTTTCCAGCTGACAATTGTTACGCTTCTTTCATGCTGTCAGATTAAAAAAAAATTTTGTCCCTTCTAGGTTCTCTTGACCGAATCATCCGGGAACTCCAGCAGATGCAACTTGACGCAAGCAAAGTCCAGAGCAGAACAGATCTATCATTGGGGCTGAGGACTACTGCATCAGACAAGGGCTTCACGATATCTGACAATCAAGGATCAGGAAATTGCATGTTCTATGCCTTGTCAGAACAACTGGAAATTGTTAAAGGAATCAAAATCCCACCTGGCAGGTTAAGACAAATCTTGGTCCAGTACCTCAGAAGTAACCCCAAACTTGTAAGTTGATGTTAGTATGTCTAACAGAGTTTGTTACTTATTGTTCTTTTTAAGGTTAAGTGTGTATACGGGTCAACACCACCAGAGCCTATCCCAGTGTTTACAGCATAACTTTATTGTTTAAGAAGCCGCACAGTGATGTTGTTTTCAGTTGAAACCATTTGTTACTTAATGTGGCCTCCGAAGTAGTAGCAGACTTTTACGGTTTTAGTCATTTGAATATTTTGGTTTAAAAAATGCCCTCTCCTAAACATCTATCAGATAACACTAAACAGAACTCCAGTTATTCTCTTAATGATGGATCTTTCCTGTTGTTTTTCTGCTGTTTGCGAATCGTTGTTCTACAATAAATGCTAATTAAAGGTTGTCTCGTACCATTCTTAAAAACATTACTCCATGACTCGTACTTCGCGCACTCAAGTTTCTATCAACAATCCTCTTTAAGTTTGTTTCTTGAACTGATTTTCTTACAGCCGGATGGAACAGATCTGTTTCACTTTGTCCATGGACATCAAACGTGGACTGAATACTTAACACACATGGAACAAGATGGCGCTTGGGGTGATCACGTGATTCTGTGTGCCGCAGCAAACTACTATGAAACGTGCATTCGTGTGGTCAGCAGTCTACCCCATAGCAATGATGTAATGATTACGCCATATTGTCCAGTTGACGAAAGCAAAGCACTTGTGCTGGGACTTATTCATGAGGTGTACTATGTCAGTCTTCAACCCGCTCAAGGGACAGCTCATTGCATTAGATAGAGATAGCTTTATCAAGGAGCAAAATCATTGCAGTCCCCGGCCGGCTGAAATGTGACTTACTTTACAATGGAACTAAACGTTATCTATAAATTATGATAAACTACTTAAAAAGAAGAAAACCGTAAAATGTAATCTGGAATAAAACACAAAAGGAGAAGTATCAACGCCAAAATACTAATAATTAAGACTACTACTAATAATGAGAACTGTTCGCCATACTAAGTGTTTTTAAACCTATTGGTCTTCCAAATCGGTAGTTTGAAGTATCTGTTCACGGGTGCAACAAGCGGACCCGTTGCGCGGTGGCAGCACATCATGGAGCTTATGGCTTTGGTTCTTTACAATTTGTTCAGATAGAGTGTTACTCAAGGCCTCCCTGCTCTCGTATAGTGACGTGATATCTAGAGCTACTAGAGCCTCTGCATAGGATACGTCGGGTAGTATTATCCGCAACGCGCGCTTTTACATTCTTTCCATTTCTTTAGCCAGATATTGCGGCAGTTAGTAATTATAGTCTTAGTTTCATGACAGTGTATTTCGTTTAATGTGTACCAAGAATCATAAGTCTCCCTCTTAACTCTTAGATGACAGTAAATTCAGGTTTTAACTTTAACGATTTTTCTCCATTTTCCCATCCATTCTCTTTCTTTGCTGATTTAACATACGTGATGATGTGGGTGGTTTTCATAAATTTCTTTCCAGCACTAACTGACGCTTGATCGCCCGCTTCAGTTTGTAGAATCAAAGAGCATTAGATGCAGTTTAGTCTCCTTTGGTTTCTAATCGAACTGTTGTGTTTGTTGTTTTTACAGGTTAAAAGACAGGCTATCCATTAAGTCATTATACTCGTTCCAGATCTCGGTAAAAAAAAACCCGGCCCAATGAAGATGTGGCTAAACGTTTGCCGTGGGCCTCAAGAAGAAACAAAGTCTTTCAGAGGTTTAAAAGTTTTTCTTTCGGGAGTAATCTTCCTCGATGAATTAAGTAGTTGTCACGGTGTATATAATTCTCTAAAAAGTGAAAAGCATTAAGAAAAGATAATTCTCCGTAAAAGATTTCGTTACTTTACTGAAAGCACCAGAAGAAATGTTTAATTAGAAGGACAGTGAACTTGAAAACACCCAACTTGAACAATTAACGCGGAATATTTTTGTTGGTCATAAGAAGCGATAGAGCATTTCTAAATAAAATTCAAGGTTTAAAGTCAAGTTTGAAATATTTCGTCGGTATAGTAAATATATTTGCCAAGTAGTTTTAGTCCTTGCATACGCTAGAGCGGTTAGTGCTTATAAATTACAGAAATTAAAGAAATATTTCAACAAATATGCTTTTTGTGACACGATTTAGGGGTACAAGCATTTTTTTCCCCAACGCCCTCCTCAATGCAGCTTCGTTAATACTTGCTAACAATTTCTGATCAAAAGAATCCAAGAATATCTACACCTGTTTTTAGATAGCAGCCGTGATCAGAGCCACACCCTTGACTGGGTACGGGGTTCAGGAGAAGAGACAAAATACTTTTCAAACGGAGATCTATCGAATAATGAAGTGATAGTTTTCGACAGCGAAACTCAACAAGCACACCCCTCCCCCCTCATTAATCCTTCTCCTCCCCCCTCATTAATCCCTGTCCTACCTCCTCCCTCCCCCCTCCCATTTCAGTTACAGCGACTCTTTGGCGAACATTTGGTCAAAAAATGTGGGTGAGGAAAGCAACGATCAGGAGGAGAAGATCGATTTTAAATTCAGATTAGTTTAAAAGTCGGAATATCCTTAAGACCTCAAGAACACAGAAATTTCGGAAAACACCTTTATCGAACAAAAATTGATTTGAAAGCAGAAACCTCAAGAATCAAACGCAGCAATGTGTTCCCAAAAGAAAAACTAAAATTGTTTTTTCGCTAAGTAAAACTCCCACAAATTTTTATGGTACAAGGTATGTGTCATTTTCAAGTAATCTGAGGATATTGGAATGGTTTGTAGAAGAAATTGAGCGTGAAAAAAGACCTAATCTCGGTCACCCAAGTCTGGAAGTAGTAAAAGGGAGACCTTCAACAGTAAGTCAAGACCAAAGAAACATAAAGCAGCATACATATTACTTTTTATAGATATTTGTTGCCTTAAAATATATTCGCATTTTACTATCTGTGATTTACCCCAATAGAGCATAATATTGTGACATATGGATATATGCGCCTGTCTGGTTTCCAAGGTCTGTGCTTTTCTTATTACATCCATGGAAATGGGTTTTATTCTAAGTTGGTTGTAACGCACGCGAAGTCTTTAAGTTTTGTTTGTTTGTGTACGTGTAGATCTTCCTGCGTTTGCCCGGAAACTTTAAGTATTGTTCTATATAACAGTCCAGTCAGCCAACCAGTCAGTGGTACAGTCAGTCGGTTGAACAACTTTACTCATCATGTTATATTATTTTGAGTTTTTGAGTTTTTGAGTAGACCCCTATACTCTCACACTCCCTTATTTCTCTCATGATTGCACAGGAGTACTAAAAAATAACCGAAAAATTACACACTGGTGGGTTAAGAAAATCCACGGTGAGTGTGAAATCCGATGTTAGATCTGAAAGCTTTAAAAGAAAAGTGAATATTTTTTCTGCTCACAATTTGATGATTAAATGTTACAAAAAGAAAAGACAAAATTATTTGAAAAAGGCTTTTTAAACAATTAAATAGAGAAATCAAGGGTAAAAATTAGCCCTGGGTTTGTACTAATCAGCTTCTGAAGAACTGGGCCCGAGGAGGCTTAAAGAAATGCTGGAGGTTACGTGTGGTGGATCAGCATCCCGGCATTCTCCATGCTCCAGAAACGTGAATAACCACTGAGCTCATAACACTAATACCAGAGATGGCCTTTAAATCTTTACAAATAATGACAATTATTCAATAGTTACATGGGTCATTCATCCTTAAAGAGCTGAGCAATCATATTTATCCATCAAACTTAAAGTGTTTCAAACTTTTGAGAGCCACCGTGAATGCTAACTCCTTACATGATTTCTAAGCTTGATATCTTTAACAAGCAAAACATTGAGTTTCACCAATTTCTAAAACAAAGATTTTCTGTGAACTGAAAGAAAGTAAGATATAAGACAAATCGAGAAGAAGCCAAAGAGCACAATAACTGCTATAAGCTTTCTCATTAGTCAGGTGAGCGCTAATTTCATGAAGAATTTACAGCCCTCTCAGTTGAGGCTATAACTTGGGTTTATAACAAAAAATTAAGAGGAGAAGAATTTGTGTTCAAAAAATTAACTATTGGGGTTACGTTAGTTTGAGAAGTATCTAATTTAACTGACATCAATATATTTTGAAGGCTTGATGATCTTAACCAATCATTGATATATTATATATTCAAAACAACAATTCAAATTACAACACATGGCAATACATCTCATTTTGGCTAAATCAGATTTGTGTGAATAAAGTCGAATTAAATTGACTAAACACATGACTATCAAAGAATCTATGTTGTTCATGTACCGAGCTGAAGTTCAAAAATGATTAAGTATACATAAAGTCGTTCGTGCGGTGAAAGGTAAAAGTCTGCATAAGAGAATGACTTACATAGTGAAGGGAGCTAATCAATCCAAGTTTCTGTGAGATGAAGTGACCAAGAATATTTTCACCCACCCATGGACGGCATGCTAATCTTTGACAGGTACCAGTAGCTCCACAGTATTTTTTTCCTCATTTCTTTATCATTTCACTTGGACCATTAATACTCCTGGGGACACTCCTGGGGACACTCCTGGGGACACTCCTGAGGACACTCCTGGGGACACTCCTGGGGACACTCCTGGGGACACTCCTGGGGACACTCCTGAGGACACTCCTGGGGACACTCCTGGGGACACTCCTGGGGACACTCCTGGGGACAGTCCTGGGAACACTCCTGGGGACACTCCTGGGGACACTCCTGGGTACACTCCTGGGGACACTCCTGGGTAGAGTGACGTGAGGGAGAGGCATTTTAGCAGTAAAGTTTATTTTCCAGGAACAGTACAACTTGACTCCTCTAATGGCTGAACTGGACCTTTTCATTATAAGTCTAACGCATTAACATTAAAAGAGCTCAAGAAATAGACTCTGTATAGCCTTGCTCGCTTCGCTCATTCAAAAGTAATTGTAATTGGGTAAAAGTGATCCGAACAATTTATCTACTGACGCTACATTATGAATGCTGCAATCTGATTGACTACCCTAAACGCTATCTATTTAAACAACAGAGTGTTTCTGTCGAGGAACTATCGGTTGATAGTTGCCCCGCGAAAATTTAATGTTCTTAAAACAAATACTTGCCCGAGAAGTGAAGCTTCGAGGGCAATTATGCTAGTTCCGAGACATAAAAAGTCTATTGTCTTTATTGTTCACCACTAAATTTTCTTCCGCGTGCCAGTTGAAAAACAGTCAAAACCTACTAAACGCAGATCAATCAAATATTTATTCATGCGTACAGCCTGTCACAAAATGTCAATAATTCGCAGAAGTACACCAGCTAAATAATACGTTATACCTGTCAGAATTGAAAAGTCACTGTTTTTCCTATCTGCCTAACTTCGCGGCTATCAGACCATTCAAAATTTTTCACGGATAAGTCCTATTCATCCGGGTATTTTTCACGGACGGGTATCGCATCACTTGATCAACTTAAACCAAAAAGAGTCGAAGAAAATTTAGTGGTAAACGATAATCCATGATAGATAAGTCCATCAAGCCCTCGCAGTGGTAGAATGCTGTGAAACTGATTGCTGGAATGGTTCCCTGTTCCAGTTCGGACAGCATTCTCTCCAGTTTACAATTTGAAGGCGAAAAAAGGGAACTTGAAATCGCCAAAAAAAAATTAACTCCGCCTTCCTTGCTCCCATAGAAATCTTCCAACCGTTAGAGCCAGTTGCAACTGTAGAGGACGAACCCTATGTATTCACTCTGTCCGAGCCTGCGGTTCTGTCCCCCCCTGACACAATTAAATCCACGCAAAGCGGTCGGACCCGACTGTATTCCTGATTGGCTCTTGCGTGAGTACGCTGAGGTTCTTGTCGAGCCCGTTACAGCTATTGTACAGCTGTTGTACAGCTATTTTGTTGTATCGACCCATGTTGGCTGTTTTGAAGATCATTGACCGTGATCAATACGGTGCTATCCCTAAATCCTCCACCCTGTTCGCTCTGATCTCGATGTTTCACCACTGGTCACAAGCTACAAACGGTACCGGTGCAGCCGTTAGAGTCGTGTTATTTGACTACCGCAAGGCCTTTGATCTTACCGATCATAAGATACTTGTCGCTAAGATCCTCGGCCTCGACATACCGCACAGCATCAAAGCCTGGGTGACTGACTTTTTGACGAATCGACACCAACGCGTCAAGTTGTCCTCTGACTGCTTTTTGAGTGGGGCCCAGTCCCTGCCGGAGTTCCTCAGGGGACCAAGCTCGGCCCCTGGCTTTTCTTGCTCATGATCAATGATCTCAAGGTTGTTGCTCCCATGTGGAAGTATGTTGACGACACGATAATCTCCCAAACCATACCCCGCGGCTCTCTGGGTGACGTGCAACACGCTGTTACTGCCGTGGAGGAATGGTCTCGGTCTCAGCGGAGTAGATGGTCACGTGCTTCCTGTCACCGACTGCGCGTAGATATTAGGTGTTACGATATCCAGTGACTTGAAATGGAACAAGCATATTGTAGATTGCATTAAGAAAGCAAATAAGCTCCTGTATTTTATTGTTCTCTTGAAAAGGGACCGTGTTCCCCTTAAGAACATTGTGAACTTCTATTGTACAACAATTAGACCTATACTAGAATACTGCGCTCCAGTGTTCCATCATGCACTCCCGGCCTATCTTAATGAGGATATAGAAAGAATTCAGAAACACATGCTTTAAAATAATAATAATAATAATAATAATAATAATAATAATAATAATGACAATCTTTATACAGGGGGCTCACATCACTGGGGAGTGGTACTCTGTGAGGCCCTGTAAAACTAAAAATAAATAAAATAAAATTATAGAAATAGAAAACAAATTACAAACATAAAAACTAAGTAATATACAGGGTGTGTGAACACGATAAAATCAGATCTCAACGCTAACTTAACTAAATACATGATTTTTCACTCTATGCTTAAAAATGAGAAAGGAGTCAGTTTCTTTAATAGAAGTGTCTAAGAGATTCCATTCTCCTGCGCACTTATATAAAAGTCTCTGTTTTCCATAGTTCGTTTTTACACGAGGAAGACGGAAATCTTCTTTCTTCTTGTATTATATTCATGGAAGTGAGAATTCCTTAAGATAGTAAAACTACAATCCACAAGGCCGTGAATGTACTTAAAGGTGGCAATGTATCTGTGTACAAGACGCCGTTGGAGCAGTGTTGGCCAGTTCAGAGAATTTAGAGCGTCGGTGGATGAGGCGTGATTCGGCAAATCAAGGATAACTTTTGCAGCTTTATTTTGTAGTATTTGCAAATCTTCCATGAGAGTGGAGTTATTCTTGTCTCCCCAAATGATGTCGGCATAGTCAAAAAGTGGACTTATTTAGGAATTGTACAATGTAATTTGCGTTTCTAAGGGTAACAGATGCTTGACTCGTTTTAGTAAACCGATTCTTTGTTTTATTTTGGTGATTAATGATTCGATGTGCTCGTGCCATGTCATGTTCTTGTGGATGACTACACCGAGATATTTGATTGAATCCGTATTTTCAAGTTCTTTGTTATCTATTTCAAGCTTGATACCTTGCCAGGTTTGCAATCTGCGATGGCTACCAAACAATAAAAATTTTGATTTTTTAGTGTTCAGTGTCAGATAGTTACTGTCAAACCATTGAGCTAAATTGGCAAGGTCGGCATTTAGATGTATTGAATATCTTGGCAGCGTTTTTCACTCGAGTATATCACAGTGTCGTCTGCATACATAATAATAATAATAATAATAATAATAATAATAATAATAACAATAATAATAATAATAACATGCGTTAATTGAAGCTCCCCCTCAGGGGCTTTTCAGCCACAATGTAAACTAACTAAGAACTTAAAAATCCCCACCGGCAGGAGGCAGACCAGTGGACTATTTACAGAGCGCAGCCGAGGAGTTGAACGAGGGGCAACCGAGAACAAATCCAGTGAGTGGCAGGGTGGAGGAATCGAACCCGGGACCTCGACAGTGTTCTAAGCAGTTCGGAAGATCGTTAATGTAGATAAAGAATAGTCAGAGGGCCTAGGATGCTACATTGAGTCACTCCAACATGAACTTCACAAGGAGGGGACTGGTAGCCTTCAACAGATGTTACTTGGTACCGATTATTGAGGTATGAGACAAACCACTCCACGACTTGTGTAGCGGCCGACACAAGCGAAGCAAAATTTCGACGACAACTATGAGTTTCGCAAATGAAGACACACTATGAAGCGAGGATGTATTTTACGGACAAGCCTTGAATCGTTTTATTTAACGTAGTCGTGGTAACCAAGTACTTATCGTAAACTGAAATATGAATTTATAAGGAAGAAGCTAAGCTAAATGCGAAGAGACAAACCAACATTCCAAACATTCCGATATAAAGGCAAGATGCAAAGCTAGCTAAAAACTCAAACAAACTCACAAAAAAACTATATATAAGCTCAAGGAAAGGAACATTAGCACTTACATAACAGTCCCGCTTTTAAGAATTGAACCAAAACGAACTTCAATATAAGTTAGGTATTCGGAAGCGAAACGGGAAATCCAAACAGACACTTACTCTAACAAAGAAAACTGTAGTCTTACGGCAAACGACAACAACCAAACGATAAACAAAAAAACTTCAACTACTCTTCTCTAAAAATCGCACACGTCAACATTAAAAAAGAGTCCGCGTGATTTCCTTACGAGAGTACTTCGTAACCTCAAAGCACGCGGACGCAAGTCGCGCGCGCACAAGTTTGTTAACGTCTTCTTAACAGCAGGCAAAAAGCGTGGCAGCCGTTACAACTTGAGAACAAGCACCAATAGCCTTGAGTCTTTTAACAAGAAGCATACGGTCTACAGTATCGAACGCCTTGGAGTGGTCTAGGAAAACTCCTCCCATAAAACAGCCGTTATCAAGACTCTGAAGTATATTATCAGTGAAATGGGCAAGGGCAGTTTCAGTTGAAAGCTTGGAACGGAAACCAAACTAGCTGATTTGGAGTAAGTAGTTTGGAGTTTGATAGAAAAGTGTAAAGTTGCCGGTGCACGGCTCGTTCAAGAATCTTACTGATGGTTCGGAGAACAGTTCTGGGTCTGTATTTGTTGCAGTCCGTTCTTTCACCTGTCTTAAATAAAGCACATACTTTGCCAAGTTTCCAGATCGATGGGAAGGTGCTTGTCTCAATTGACCGGTTAAACAATTTGAGCAGCATGGGTGCCAGACACTGAGCCGAATCCTTTAATAACCTTGCACTAATACGATCTAGTCCAAGGGCTTTGTTAGTTTGTAAAGCTTTCAGTTGCTTGAGAACAAATGATTCAGTGATCGTAGAGAAGGTGAACAAGTTCTCTTTTCCGATGCAATGAGAGTAAGAGGGTGAGAAAAACTTTATACTGTTGTTAACTGTAAATTTCAGTTTTTCTTTGATTTTGCAGCTAGTTTGGTTCCGATAAGGGAGAAATGTTCATTTAGAACCCGAGCTATGGCGCTTTTTTCAGTGTGAAAAACGCCATCAGCCTCTATTAGAGAAACGGTAGAGTTGGATTTCTTTGACGTGATTTCATTTAGAGTCTTCCAAAGCTCACTGGGATTACCTTTCTTCTTGTCAATTAAATCCGACTAATAGTCCGTTTTACATTTTTTCACCGGTTTGTTTACGAAGCACTTGATCTTTTTAAACAAACCACAGTGGTATTTCGAGTTCGTTTTTATCGCCTTTCTATGATGAAAATCTCGGTCTCGCATGGCGTTTGATAGATCAGAAGTCATCAAGGGTGTTTTTATTCCTTTGATGCGAGTTTTCTTGATCGGCTCGTGTCTATTTGCAACATCAGTAAAAAGGATGTTCCACGTTTCCACAGCAGGATCTACATCTCTATCTATATCAATTAAGTTCTAGTTAGTCTCAGCTAAATCCTTGACGAAGGCATCTTTATCGTACTTGCGGTACGAACAGTATTCCACTGTATTTGGCTGGGACTTAGGGACACCAGATTTTATGGTGCAGAACACAATGGAATGGTCACTAATTCCAGAATGAATTACACCACTTTCAAAAATGCGATGGTTGTTGTTGACAAAGATCAGATCGATGGCGGATTTCGTTTGTTCACATATTCTGGTCGGGGTGTTGATTAACTGCTCAAATTCATTAGTTATTGCAAATTTCTGCAGTTGCCGTTTTAGTTTAAATGCAGAGTCGTCTTTTACAGCTAAATAGTCGATATTGAAATCCCCCAAAACGACAATTTCCGATCCCGCTGGCAGTTTCGAGAGTGAGTGAGTCATTTAGTGCATCGATGAATGTCTCAGAACAGACGTCAGGTGGCCTATATACACAAGCAATAAACAATTTCTTGCACTTGAGTCGATGTACTTCAATCCATGTTTCAATACTTTCAGTAGTCAAATCCGTTCTATCTTTGTAGGGAATCCCATCGCGTACGTAAATTGCCGTGCCGCCGCCTCTTTTACCTGTTCGGTCATTTCTCAGTACTGAATAGCCAGTAATATCTACTTCAGAATCCTTTATAGATGGGCTAAGGCATGTTTCAGAAAAAGTAAAAATGTCGAATTTCTTGTCACTAAATAATAGTCGAACATGATTCATCTTGTGCAAAATGCTTCGCACATTAAGGTGAGCTATAATTTCACCTGAAATGTCATATCGGGAATGCCTTGACAGTCTAGGCCTGCCAACGTTGCATGATAGACGCATAGAACTCTGTTGTCATTTGTTCGATTCCATTGTTAACAATCCCGAACATAAGTTGTACCATCTCTGCTATCAAGGAAAAAATGTAGTTCTAATTTAAGGCGTCAAGAGATATATAATTTGCCACGTTCTCACACTAAACGTTTTCGACGCTCTTTCTTTTATGCTATGTCCCAGGGTGCGCACAATGGCTCCTAAAGTTTCAAAGAAAGTCGACTTTAATTTTAGATATTCATACATATTCTAGATTTATTTATTATATTGGGCATTTACATTTATATGATTTTATTTAGCTTTATATTTTAACCAATTTTGGCTGTAAAATACGCAATTCAGTTTTACGACTGCAAAGTATTACTCAATAAACGATCTATCTAAGTTTTGGGCGACAAGTAGGTTTCCACAAGCCATTACATTATTCCTTGCTGATTTCCACTCGTGATAGTTGATTCTCGAGCCCGTAGTCCTTTGTTTTATAGGCTGATTCTTGAAGGAAATTTCGATAATTTCTCATTATGTGTTTTTCTTAGCATGCGTACCTTAAGGGAATAAACTTGATTCATGTAAATGAAATAAAGAAAAGACTGAAAAGTATAGGATTCGTTTCTGTAGAAATGAGTCGCTAAGACCATTGTAATCATTTTTACGTCTTGAAAACATTGGAAAATGAAAGAAACGATTCTTGGATCTCTCTTTCTTGTCCTGGTGGAGTAATGAACAACTTGTCACCTTCCCTCCCTCAGTAATCAGTCATCTTCCCTAGCCAACAGATCAAGGCAAACAGCCCAGTGGCCTTTCTAAATGGTCGTGGACGTTGAAGGACACGGGCACCAAAAGGTCTTGCATCAGTAAATACTACTCTGCCTGAAAGATTCTTAATAAAGCTACTGTGCCCTGCATTAAAGGTGGACTATGCAGTAAAACCCACACGAGTGTTTATCTCTACCATAAAAGGGTGTCTAATATTGCCAAGAGTAACCGAGCTGTTTAAATCACAGCCGGGGCTCACACAAGCTTCCTGTAGTGTTTCCAACAAAACTGTTGACTTTAGATACTTTTAATATTTACTCTGTATTGTTATTAATATTTCTTTCAACTCAAGGTCATTATTTACATACCCATCTTCGATTTATTCACTATTTAGGTTTTTATTAATTAATAATTTAATTGGTGCTGGTCCACATCAAGACGTAATGTCTTGCCTATCCCTCAACCTGCTTTATTATGAATAAACGATGATGATGAAACGATGATGAAGCGGCGTGTCTGGTCGTTTATTCGAAATATAAAGAAATGTATGGGAGAATGTTGAAGAGTCGTAATATCGTAAACTTATATCGACGAATGTCTTTGTTAAGGCTCAAAATAAATGTAAACCTACCTCACTTGCTGTGTATTGTCTTTTCTCTGGTTCAGTCTAACAGTTCCAAACTTTCAGTCACGTTTTCTTGCCATTTTTTCCGCAGAACACACCCAACATCCCTTTGTTGAGGTGAAATGCAAACGATCGGATAAGTTTTTATCACTTTTTAAGATCGATCAGTTTCCATTCATCAAATATTACTTTGATACCTTCTGAAACATCAATTAACTACTTCACTATACTAGTCCGCCGACGTAGCGAAGAGACAAGCACTCCCCCATCCCTTGAAGTAGTCTACCTGGTCGCGTGACATGTGAGAAGCATTGTGACGTAAATCGAACCTAAGTTGTCAGTCAGGGAGTGTCTACTTGTAACCGAACAGCTAGATTGTTCACAATCTCTCTTTGATTTCGTCATAATTCGCCGCAGTTGTTGTTCACTTTGCTGAGAAGTAAGTATTATGTTCAACACAGTTATGAATTTAGCCCATTTGTGTAAACTGTAGCCTCGCTAGACTCCTGAAACGCGAACAAAGATAATTCAGCTGAGAATTAACTCGGACTCTCCGCCCGATCGAACTGATGTAATATTTCCCCTCAAGTGTTTTTGCCGTCATTTCCCGTAAGATTAATCTAATTCTCTGGTATCTCCAATACTCTTTCTTTCCCTTTGTATTCTAAGTTTGCTGGTTTCTGATCCATTGTTCGTACTTTAACGACGCTCGTCAAATGCAGAGCACTTTCGTCATACGATCTTGCAGGAATCAGTCAATGTAACAGACGAGTTCAAGTAGAAACTCCAAGCAACAACAAGAGGAAAACAGTGATTTTAAGTTATGATAGCGTTTTTAACGGGATATTATTGGAACTGGAATGCACCAGAGAAACTGTTTCTGATCGTGTTGACGTCAATTAGCTCTAATCGTTATCTGTCTAGTACTTGTTAAGCATCGATTAGTATTCACAACAAGTAATGAGTGTTTAAACTGATAGCAAAATTTTTCCATGGTTCCCTGGATTGTACTTCATTTTAATTTTAACTGATAGAAGTTAGAAATGTACTCGAAACCGCCAAGGTCTGTTAAGTAGCCAAGTGTAGGCATGATTATATAATCTACAGGCAGTTATGTCACGTATCATCCTCGGAGACCCAGGGGCTGTGGGTCGATTTCAAGTTAGGGCATGAAGAGCCCCTGGGTCTCCGAGGATGGTCATGTATTTGATACTTGCTCGCTTTCTGCTTCGGTAATTGACAAGTGAAAAAGTACAAGTCAAATTCTTAGAAACTTTCGAACTCACTCATTTTTTATTAATTAACCCATTAACGTCCAGTGCGCCCTCATGCGCCCGGAAATAAAACCCCTCTGAAAATCCAGTGCGCCCTCATGCGCCCTGTCAGATGACTCGTTTTTATTGGCTGTAGCTAAGAAACCGTAGTCCCCTGGGTATTGAAATATAACTGAACGTGACCTGCATAAATTAACCTTTCATTTGATGTTATGTTTTTCATTCAGCGATTCGTGTGTGATTTTTAGCGAATTTTTGAAAATAGCATTCAGTATTTTAGCGTGGCTTCTCGCGGATTTGACGATACTTCGCGTTCTTCCGATGAAGAAGAAGAAATCTTTCCTGGTTTTTCTCTCTCGAAGTGGCTGAAAATCGACAGGAACGGCAGAGAAGGCTACAAGAAAAATCTGCGTGATGTTGATGGAGAAATCGGGTAGATCTTTGATTTCGGCAAGCGCTAAGGGGGAACAAACTCCGATGTCCATATTTTTGCTAGCAAAGAAGAAGAAGACGATGAAGTAGATAGCGACAACGAAGATATGCCTTTGGGGTTCAATGGTCAAACACATTGAGTGAAATTGACATCGAAGAGTTTACCATAATTTCCTCATGGCCCAACGAAAGATCTGGGCGAGGGTGCAACATCGAAAGATTTCCTTAATCTTTTCATCGACGATGGGAGAAAGCAAAGTGATAGACGCGCCTTCGAAACATATGCTTGTGAGCAATGCGGCGTTGCATTATGTCAGCAAATGCGTGGCGAACTCTCCTGCTTTTCAAAATAGCACGAAGGAAATTAACTCTTAAAAAACACTTAACCTTTGATCTTAAATTGTACCTTGTTTTTTTTTCGTTCTTTGGAGCGATTTATTAGGCCGTAAAGCCCAATTTCATTTCACCTTCACTTTGCAAGTCGTGAACTGGTCAAAGATAAAAACAACTTTCTTTGTTTGGTATAATCTAAGCTTTGTTCGTAGTCTCTAACTGAAAGGGTTCTATTCAATCGATAGTTATTTCATTCTTCAATACTTCCATAGACGATTTACTGCCAGGTCTGTGTAAGCTTAACTCGTAACTTCTAGTTTTTTTTACCTCGTGACGTTCACTGATGTCAGCACTGGCGGTAAATTCAAATTTGATCTGTGCAAGAAAACTTACGAATTTCACTCTCTTACCCGTGAGATGGCCTGTTTTAATGCAAAATGTTTTTGACTTATTCTTTTTGTTTGCATTTCTGCTGAGTTAAGAGCAGCAATTGAGACTTACTGTGGTTTTAAGATGTTTTCATTTCCTTGTACATAGTAGGTAGTACAGCGATGGTCACTTTGTTTACTTGATGTCCATACTTTAATATTTTTTTTAAATAAGCATAACATACATCTTCAGTATTTAAGCAGTTTAAGTAATTCTTTATTGTATTGGCAATCATGTTTTAAAGTTTCACTGCTGAAGAGTAAAACCAAGACATAAAATGGTAAATTTGTTTGGACCATGTGGTTTTTTTTAATTGGACAGCCATTTTGTCTGGATTTTCAGGGGTGGTCTGGGCTGAGGGCTTTGGACCTTAATGGGTTAACAAGCTTTTTTTGTAAGATGTAGAAACTACAGCATACTTGAATGTGCATTTCAAGCCAAAAAATTTTGATTCCAGTATTTGGCCTGTTGTACGTTTCTTGTTTGCGAAAGCAACAAACGCTTTCCCGTTTGTATTCAATAAGTTTGATTATTATACTTTGGACATACTATGAAAAACCTGTTTGGTTGAGAGCTTTCAATCAACATACTAAAGTGTGTATACTTGACATGATAAATGAAATATTTCCAGTGAATGTTCAATTTATTTATTTTTTTTTTATTTAAGCACATTTTTCATTGTTTTCCCCAAAATCACCTAGGCCTAAGGAGGGGATTACAATATTACAAGTTTTATCCAATTTATTCAGGGACACAGACAAACAGACACACAAACAACCCTTCATTGGCAATAACAATGAGTTAAACCTACAAAGCTAGAGGGGTTTATTATTTAAACAATCAAAGAATGGCCTCTGAGAAGCCATTAGTATTAATTATCAAACTTTGTACTTTGTGAAAAAAACCACAGTTGACATTGTAATTGACAGACTCAATACCATACAATACAAATTTAGTTTCCTGATGCATCACTGCTCAGTGACCATGCTTCACCTAGAATGTTTGTAGCAGAGGTAGAATTAGGACATCACGTTGAGCTCAGTGTACCTTAGAAAAACAAGAAAGAGTATTTCACTAATTCAGAGTCAAAACTGCACTGGGAAATACATAGGTGATGCACAGCTATTAATTTTCAAGAGATATTCTCAAAGAAAATAGGAACCCAGTCTGAGGTAGGTGTGATCAACAGATGCATGCCATGTAACAGAACAATCATATAACTTAGTGTCAGTATTCAGAAAGAGAATTTACCAGGTTTGATCTCAAAGTGGGAAGAGATACATAGATTGGGACAACTAGGTCCAGACAATTCTAGCCAGTGATAATGGATGGAAAAAAAAGACTTTTGAAATGTAGAACTCTACAAGGAAATTGAGTGAAGTTTTCTTTTGATTTAAGACAAAAATATGCATATCCACTTGACAGTTTAGGGAATAGCTAAGTTGAATAATGTGGAGCAAGATTCTTGGCTATTTTGTAAAATTGGCTTAATGTATGTAGTTCTCTCTCAAACTAAGAGGCTTCCAAGCAAGTTCATCATGTACCTTTGTGAAGCTGGTTCCCATTTTTAGTTATTCTTTAAACATAAACGAAAAACTATCAGTTTTCGTTACTTTTTTTAATTAAATTGTTTATTGCATCAACCACATCATTACACGACATAATGTGTACGACAACTGTTGCTGACCTAGATCTCATGCAAGATGTATCATAAATTGAAAATTGTTGTCTCAAAAGCATCTTACTGGGTGACAAACTCTTAAAAAAAAAGAAACCATCTTCTGAGTAATTTTCTGTGTCAATTGCAAATGAAAACAACTTACAGAGGATAAAATGAAATAACAGGTCTGGAAATAGCCACTTGGTTTGAATATTTTCAGCTTGGAAATCATTCATGTTTTGGTTTATATTACAACTGTTTAAGGTTATCACATCAAAACATAACCAACCATAGATTTGCACTAATGATTTCTTTCCTGTTAGATATTAACCTTTACAATAAAGGTAATCTTCATGTTGTTTTTAAAGAGTCGGGAGAACTCTGTTTTAAAATTCAAGTATTTTCTTGTTCGTAATAGCCTTGTTGTTAACATGTATAACGCAAGCAGTTGTTTATTTTTGACAAAAAAATTATACAGTGAGAGTAAAGTCAAAATGTCTGACATGAAAATAAATAACTAGAGCTTTTTACAAATAAGCAGTGTTTACTCAGAGTGTTTAAAAGAACACTGAAGGGTGGATGGCTTCCAAAGATTGTACTTAGAGGAATAAAATATAACTCATTACTTTGGTTTAGTAGAAGTTAAAGTATAAACCTCATTTTTTCCATTTTTGGTTCAATGGTTATAATGCCAAAGCAAGTTAGTTTAAGTTACTCACCTTTAATGACAGCTTTTATTTTTGTTGTGACAGTTTCCCATGAATGAAATGGAATTTCTTTCTAAAGAAGAGTTAAGAGGAAAGATGAGCGGAGAGAGTTTAGATTTCACTGGGGAAAGTTTGCATGAATTGCCTGCAGCTTTGTTTGAATTGACTGAGTTGGACGAACTTTACCTGTCAAAGAACAAACTTACAACAATACCTGAAAATCTCGGAAAGCTAAACAATCTTACGCTACTTCATGTTAGAAGAAACCAGCTGTCCATATTCCCTACAAGTTTGACTCAGCTGAAAAAACTCAGAGTGCTGGACATCTCAGATAACAAACTAACCACCATCCCTGATGGTATTGGGGAGATGGTGGAGCTGGAGGGACTGGACCTGAGTTACAACCAGTTGACTGTGTTGAGTCCAGCTATAAAACAGCTGAAGAAACTCAGTCTGCTGGACATCTCACATAACAATCTAACCACCATCCCTGATGCTATTGGGGAGATGGTGGAGCTGGAGGGACTGGGGCTGAATGACAACCAGTTGACTGTGTTGAGTCCAGCTATAACACAGCTGAAGAAACTCAGAGTGCTAGAAATCTCACATAACAAACTAACCACCATCCCTGATGGTATTGGGGAGATGGTGGAGCTGGAGAGACTGGTGCTGAGTGGCAACCAGTTGACTGTGTTGAATCCAGCTATAAAACAGCTGAAGAAACTCACATGGCTAGACATCTCACATAACAAACTAACCACCATCCCTGATGGTATTGGGGAGATGGTGGAGCTGTGCACACTGTGGCTGAGTGACAACCAGTTGACTGTGTTGAGTCCAGCTATAAAACAGCTGAAGAAACTCAATGTTTTGTCTGTGAGAGGGAATCCTTTTACAGTTGAAGGAATGAGAAGTGTTATGGAGCTAAAGGATAAGATTCACGAAGTATATTCAGATGTCCCAGGTGAGTAAAGGAAATTCCTCTTCACATTAATGTTGTGACATGTGCATTATTTACTAAATTGGTTCTAATGGTTGACTTGCAAGTGGTTATGCTGCTTGTTACTGATAATTACAGGCAGCTGACAATAGTTTCATAATAAAGCTTGAGAAGAATATGAAGTAATGCTTTTACAGTTGTACTGTATGATTGAACAAAGTTTGCATCACTTTAGAAATACATGACATTTGTACTGGAAGGTTTGGTTATATTTTGAAAGGTTTATTTTAACAACTTGGCTGACATTGAAATTTAAGTTGAACTACAGTGTACTATAATTTGATAGGGAATTGAGGAGGGATAAAGTTTATTACAAATCTTTTTACAGTAAGGGATTATTGTAAGTTGTAATTTTTGCTTTCTAGTTGATTGGAATTTAAGAAGTTTATTGCAAATCATTTCACAGTTGTAGGAATTGCGGTTGTAATTTGTACTTTATATGTATTTGATTTTAATTAAGGGAGATTAAGGTTATTACAAATCATTTCTCATCTGGGAATAGTTGTGACTGTAATTTTTGCTTTATCTTATTGGAAGTTTATTAAGTGTACAACAACATTTAGCTTATATCATACAGAATTTATGGACTGATATGATTTTAAAACGAGAGTTTAGGTTATTGGGAATAAAACTTTTGTCTTGTCTGGTCAGGAGTAATTTTGATAATTGTTACACCATAATTTATGCTGGCCTTGTAATATTTTAGAATGTATCAATTGTTACGTTTTGGGAATATGTGATTTTTCTTTCTGTTTTCCAAACACCATTTGGCAGAATTGACATCAGTTATTGCCTTTGTTTAGTTTGATCACTCACATTTTAATCAAACTCTTTACTGTTTCATTTCTTTGAGTTAGTTTAAAATAGTCATTGTGTTTATGTTTACCAAACCCAGCAATGCAATGACTTTTCTATGTATCTATACAATCATAGTTTTTAAATTTATACCTAGTAGACATATCATTAAATTTACTTACCTACTTCTAAGCTTGTTTCAGATTGTTTTATAACTTATTAAAACAAAAATTGCTGTTTGTTTAGGTTTCTTATTTATAAAAATAAATTACAACTTCCTCTGATTAGACTTTTTCCTTTGGCTCAATCATGACAACTTTTTTTTTTTTTAAATTAGACTCTAAAAGAGCAAAAGAAAGCAAAGCACAGTCGGCTTATGAAGAGGCTTTAAAAGATGGATATGTAAAAGTTTACCGTGGGCGTCTTATACTGGTTGGTCAGGATCGCGCTGGTAAAACCAGTCTGAAGAAGAGTCTTTTAGGCCTCCCATTTGACCCTAAAGAACAGAGTACTGAGGGGATTGAAGTGGATCCTTCAAAATGTGAAATTGATGTTGACCAAGCTGTCAAGAACTGGCAGTTGACCAGGGAGAGTAAGCCAGGACTATTGGAATCTTCAAAAGATGTAGCAAAGATTGTGGCAGACAGAATGTGTGGAGCAGATATTTCTCGAAAGACAATTTTAAAGGAAGATACAATTGATGGAGGAAAACTGAAATTAAAAGATGAAGTTGGAGATATTTTCAAGTCAAAGCAGGTTTGAGAGTTTTGTAAAGTGTTGAGAATTTTACACCAGTTCTATGTCTGTAGAACTCTTTTTGTTTTAGGAAGGAAGAAAGGAAGGAAGAAGAGAAGGGAGTGCAAAGTAGCCTCATGAGAAAATATTTTTTTAAGGGAATGAGTAAGATTTAAACTTGATATTTTTCAAAATTCTTTTCTTTATGAAAAATTTTAAATTTCTTACATCCAGCATGTGCCTGAAAGAGTCTGTTTCTTTGGATGTTTTCACAAGTGTTTAGATGAGTCTAGAAAAGAATTAAAGATCTACAAGTAATTTTTATTTAAACATCTTAAATGAAAGCGTACATGCAAAACTTTTACCATAAAAATGATGGGGCATCTTTTGATTTTTCCATTTGTGAATTGCTTTTTCAGTGGCATCTTCAGTCAACTTGAAAGGAAATTTGAGATTTTTTTCTCCAATCACCTAAAATTTTAAATTTTCAGTCGTGATTATTTTTTATTCTCTGATATAATTTTTTGATAACTTTTGTTACATTTCGGCTATAAAATCCTCACAGAGGAGCCTCAATGAATGTATGTTATATATGCTAATGCTTAATATGTAACTTCAGTGTCAACAAACATTTCTTCCGTATGATGCACGATCCTCGCAGAAGATAGCGCTATTTAAGCAATAGTGAAAATCAGACCTGAAAAAAATCAGGCCTGTACGGGACTCGAACCACTGACCTCTGCGATACTAGTGCAGCGCTCTACCAATTGAGCTAACAAGCCAACTGTGAGCAGGCCGTTAAGTTGATTCGTAATAAACCCGTGAAAGTGATAAATGAGATACAATGAATATATGAAGATCATATATTTTTTTTGAACTGCGGTATTACATACGTATGATGCACGATCCTCGCAGTTAAGATAGTGCTATTTAGAGCGCTGCACTAGTATTGCAGAGGTCAGTGGTTTGAGTCCCGTACAGGCCTGATTTTTTTCAGGTCTGATTTTCGCTATTGCTTAAATAGCGCTATCTACTGCGAGGATCGTGCATCATACGTTTGTAATACCGCAGTTAAAAAATATATGATCTTCATGTATATTCATTGCATCTCAAACATTTCTTCGTCTGAGTTGACTAGCTCCAGGGTGGGAGGATTTGTTCTTCTATGTCTTAGTCTAAGTTTATCTCTATCTAAGGGCTCTTACACTTGAGATGTCGGTTTCAGAACTCTTTACAGTAGCCAATTTATAAGTTCAACTCAGTCGGTAAACCAAGTTATCTTGTTATACCCCCTCACTAAATTAGTCCAACAGTTTATTAGAAACTTGCCCCCTTAGAATTATTCTAGACTGAGGTGATCATAATGTTTTATCATTTAGCAACCTGTCCATGATGTCAAGTTTGATTACATAATTATATACACTTAAGTGACCATAATGTTTCATTTAATTCTCCATTCAGGTTGAGGAGGATGAAGGTTTCACAGATATTCTGCCAAACAATGGCAATGAACATTCTACTGAATGTAAAGATGAAAACATGCAAGCTGAGCCTGATGTGAAGATTGATGTTTCTCAACCTTCTGATACTGTGAAGCATGTCAATCAATGGTTAAAGTATGCCAAAGGCAAATCCATCAAAAGTGCCTTACTCACAGAAGAATCCTATGTTACAATGGATGTTTGGGACTTTGCAGGGCAACACTTGTACTACGCCAGCCATCCTATCTTCCTATCACAGCGAGCATTATACATATTGGTGCACAATCTCAGCAAGCCTCTGGATGCCCCAGCTGAGCCCAGTATGAGGCAAGGGTGTAATGATGTGAAGTTGGAAAATCCTAACAATGAAACAAACATGGAGAATTTGCTGTCATGGCTGGCTACAGTACATAGTGTTGCCCTGGCAACCGATGACACAGATGATGATGCACAACACAAGCTGCCCTACCTCCACCCCCCAGTGTTCATTGTTGGCACACATGCTGACAAACCAGTTGAAGACATTGTAGTAATAAAGAAACAAATTCAGAAGAGAATTTCTGGTATGGAATGTGAGAAGCATGTGGTCAAACCCTTATTCTGCATTGACAACACTCAGAGTCCTAATTTGATGAAAAAATTTATCCGAAATATTGGAAAGCAGATTGGAAAAGATAAAACAGGTAAGATAAATGATTTTATCACACGACTCGGGCAGTCAGAGGGCCTATAACTAAAATCAACCAATCAAAATGCTCCATTGCCAGTCCAATATGTAGTATTGGACCGGGCACTGTCCCGAATGATAAAACAGGTAAGATAAGTGATTTCATTTTGTATCCATAACCATAGGTTACTTGCAGTAATTGTTGACTTTATAATTGTATAAAAGCTTATCTTTGGGTGAATTTCAAGAACACTTGATTTGTAGCAATTTTTGTAACCAAAAGTCCAATATTGGCAGATGGTTGACAAGCATTGAGCATACAGTAATTATTATCTGACTCACATTGTTACGTGTTATCCAGCAGCAGGCAGTATGGTGTGCTTCATTATAATTTGAATTGCAAGTAGATAGAGAGACAGAACATTCTAGTGGAAGTTGTAGAGGGATTAAATGATATTAATATGGTGGAATGAGTTAGGACTTAATTATAGTGGAAAAAAGTCAGAGTTTGAATTGTAAGTAGATAGAGAGACAGAACAATTTTTCTAGTGGAAGTTGTAGAGGGATTAAAAGATATTACCGTGGTGGAATGAGTTAGGACTTGATTGTAGTGGAAAAAAGTCAGAGTTGTTTGTTGTTGTTGTTTTTTTTAATAACCTGCACTCTGCTTTAAGTTTTCAGCTACTCTATATTCTGAATATACTGGCAGCATCATATAGAGTCCAATTAATTTTTGGAGATGGAGCCATTAATTTCAGAGTATGGAGTAATTATAGGGAACAGAAGAGCTAAAATGTGGGGATTTAAAGAGATTGTCATCTTAGCTAAGTTGTCAGCTGTAAAATCTCTGCAATTATACAAGTATAAAATTATGCTATCATACTATGCTCATTGTAAGCGCATGTTTCTGTGTTGTATTATGCTTTGAATTCCTTTTCTAAATAACATCCTGCAGAGCAAGAAGGAAAAGTAGATGGTATAAATGAATTACAGAACACAATCCTGAAGGTGTTGAAGCAAGAGCCTTATATGGGAGAGAAGATACCAGTGAGGTAAGTAAAAAACACAATTTATTCGGAAAAACCCCAGTTCATGCACTTCAAAATCGATTTTTTCCCTCAAGTCAGCCATGATAAAGATGGTACGCAGTGTATTTAGCATAATTTTATGTGCAGATAGGTAATAAAAACTATCCTTCCACCTCTGGATTAAATTGTGGATACATCAAAATTTGCAATACTATAGATTGTACAAATGCGCAGCAGTTGCTTCAGTGCAGAGAAACAAAATTTAAATTTGTGTCATTACGACAATGTTATAATTCTAAAAGATAAGAAGATGTGATTGATATTTGAGTAGGCACAGTTCTTGGAATTGACTTTGTATGTTGCAAAAAATAATCATGTCTGTTGTAGTTGAAAGTTGAAGATAGTATGATTGAGGCAATACATGTATTAACACTTGAGGACTTTAAACACATGCATGTCTGGCTGAATTTAAGACCCAATTTTATGCCATAATGCATTATAGGTATTCTGTTGCTTTGTAGGTGGTTTCTGTTTGAAAAAGTGATTGAAGCTTTGGTCGCTAAACAGATTTATCACAGAAATCTGCAACAACTTGAGCACTACGCAAGGAAAGATTGTTTCATGGAAGATGCAAAAGAGTTTGACTCCATGATCAGTTTTTACCATGGCCTGGGAATGATAATCAAGCACCGCAGTACAGTTGTACTGAAGGCTCAATGGCTGATTGATCTGTTCAAGCAGCTGATAACCATTCCACCTTTCAATAAACAGGTAGAAAAACTATTTTCATTTTAGAAAGACTGGCTTACTTGGAAACTGTTGTTCAATAAATTAGAACAAATTGGAAACTAAGCAGGATGATTCTTCGAAGAAATGGGCACTTATTTCAAAAGCTATAGAGAACATGTAGAGGGGTAGACGGCATCGACCAGCGGCTCTTCTGATGTCAGCCGTAATGTCATTGTTTGATCTGATTGATTGCATAAATACGCCCCAGTACTTGAGGGGCTAAACTGTGCTGCGAATCCAGTTTTCCTCGATGTAACCGACGAACTGCTGTGAAGATTCCGTCTTAGCTTCTGGTTTTAGGCTGCCGATGGTTGCGGCAATGTGTTATAATTTGTTGGGTAAGAATCGACCAGAGGATTGGGGACCAACTGATCGAAAGTGGGTACGAAATGTCTGAGCCTAGGTACGAATCGTGTAGGTACGAAAGAATCGGCATGGTTACGAAACGACTGGATAACACCTGTAAACATGTGTCTTTTATTGTTTTATTGTTATAATCATATGATTTGTTGACCTCACACTATTTTATGTACTTTTTGCAGCTTGTCAGGCCATTTAATGATTTAGCCTTTTTATTCACAATTAGTGACTCGCATTAAGTTGCTACTGCTCACAATAATTGTATTCACACAATTGAGTAGTTCTTTTTGCGTGTGCTAGTGGGCGTATTCACCTCTGAGCAACCCAAGATATAAATTTGCCCACTAGGGGTCTCATAGCCGACCATTTCAGTGTATTAATGGAAATAAACTTTTATTTCTTATAAATGTACGTGGGAAACATTCAAAAGGAACATTACGTGGCCTTTGGTTATCCAGATTTGTTGTATTGTTCCACCTACATTTTCTAGAATCCCCTGTATGCTAAGTACTGGCAAGAACTTGAAGGAAGTGGCATCCTCAGCATGGAACATGTTGATCATGTGTTCTCCAGCTTTATTGGCCAAGGAATCATCAAAGAAGACATCTTAGACATGATGGAGCGATTTGGTTTGATTGCTAAGTTCTCAGTTTCCCCAACTGACGTAAAGTACTTTGTACCAGCTCAGCTGAAGTCATCACCTGATAAACTGTGTAAGATGAAACCGTCGTCAACAGATCCCTGTCCATTGTATCTCCTGTTTGTCCATGGCTTTGTCCCTCATGGCCTCTTCTTACAGCTTGTCTCACGATCTATCCGTTGGTGTTCAAAGACATGGCCCGCGGATCAACCTACCCTGTACCAAAATGGAGCATGGTTCATCATTGGCAAAGATATTCATGATTTTGTCCTCGTATGCAAAACAGGATTTGTGAAGGTAATCTTGAGACAAAGAACACAGAGTCATCAGGTTGTAGGACAGAACTCCGCCGAACTAGCAAGTGTCGTTCGAGAATTTCTTGAAGACACCCTTCATAATTTGTCACAAGAGATGCCGTACCTGAGGGGACTACAGTATAGGCTGTGTGTTGCATGTCCTTACTGCCATCAAGGGGCAGAAGAACCAAGTCGTGCATGCTCAGACCATGTGAAAACCACGTGCACCCACGAGGACTGCTTCCACCTCATTGATGCAAATGAAGGCCGAGCGGAAATATGTAAAAGAAATATCGATGATAAAATACTTCCTCCCTGTGGATTGGAGAAATGGTTCTCGAAAAGAAGAACGGAGGTATGCTCGATTTTGTAAGCACAGATTTCCAGCCTCTGATCTATCTTTGCAAGTTTTCTCCTCTATTTTACCTTATCTAAGAATTAAATGTGCTGTTATCAGTGTTGAGAAAGGTAGCTCTGATAGTTTGTCTCCAGTTTCAAATATAAGTGAGAGAATCTTTATGACGATGAAATTAGTTTTGAAGTTTATTCTTTTCTTTTGTCTCTCGGTTAAGTATTGATCAACATACATTTATTTGATAACACACATTTTATGTTATGGTATGTTATGTTATTGTCCTAATCCTCCATGACGTCTTTTTCTTCAGGGTTTATCTTCAAATCTGGCTGCTACATCACAAGGTGAAGCAGGTGAAATTGATCCAATGAAGTCTGACGCGTCATTGAAGGTGATTCTCCTGGGCAGTGAGTGGAGTTCATCAATGGGAGGCTTGTCCACCATAAACAGACAGCTTGCCATTCTGCTGGCCAAACATGCGCAAGTGGATGTCACTCTCCTTGTCCCGCAGTTTGCCTGTTCTGAAGAAGACAAGAGAACTGCAAGAAGCCTCAGTGTTTCCATCAGAGAAGCAGAGAAACTTACAGGCTACAGTGACCCTCTTGACTGGTTGAGTTTCCCACCAAGAGACCTCGTCATTGACTTTGTACTGGGTCATGGTGCTAAGCTTGGTAAGCAAGCCCAAGTTATCAGAAAGTACCACAGTTGCAAGTGGATTCAGGTTGTGCACACTGCGCCTGAAGAACTTGGAATGCACAAGAACTATTCTGAGGCTATTTCTAAAGGTGAAGAGAAGAACACAACTGAAGTGGAATTGTGTAAGTTGGCAGATGCTGTGGTAGCAGTTGGACCAAAGTTGACAAAGGCTTACTCTTCCTACCTGCGCTCATGCGAGAAGCACCAAGATATAATTCAACTGACGCCAAGCACGTTCAGTGAGTTTTCCTATGTGAAACAAGCTGCAGTTGATATGGACAAGTTTAAGGTTCTAACGTTTGGCCGTGGTGATCCAGAGGACTTCAGCCTGAAGGGCTACGATATCTCTGCCAGAGCAATAGTTGAACTGAAAGACAGATCCTACCATCTGATCTTCGTGGGTGCAGCTGACGGTAAACAGGATGAGGCTGCAGCGAATTTGCTAAAGAGTGGAATTGATAAAACGCAGCTGTCTGTGAGGAAGTTCGTGCAGAGTAAAGAGAAATTGAAAGAATTATTTTGTGAAGTTGATCTTTGCATAATGCCCTCAAGAACCGAAGGGTTTGGATTGACAGCATTAGAAGCTTTGTCTGCTGGTCTTCCCATTCTTGTCAGTGGCAACTCAGGATTTGGTGAGGCATTGTGCACTGTACCAGCAGGGAAATCAGTTGTGGTGGAGTCTGAGGACCCTAAGGAGTGGGCAAAGGCAATTGCTGGTGTTCGAGAGAAGGAAAGATCAGACCGACTTCAGAAGATTCAACAACTAACGAGTTCCTATGAAGAGTTGTTCAGCTGGGAGAAACAGTGTGACATTCTTGTGGAAAAGATGTGGGACATTGTTCATGGTGAGAATATTTTGAATATTCTTCAAAAAGTGTTTTGGGGGCTACTCGGCGTTCAGTCTGTTTTAAAGCGTCATGGAAAACATGGACACCTATTAAAAAATGTGTCAAACCTGAATAGTCTGAATAGAAATCAGCTGTTTTATCGTCTTCTTGATTGGTGCAATATTGAAAAAGGTTTCTTTCTATCTGTTTAGCTTCTAAAAGACAAGACACAGGTTTCAGAACTCAGGAGGCCGGAAATGTAGATACGCCAACCGAACAACTAACAGTTGATTCATTAGTGACTCCAAGTAAGTACCAAAATATTAATAATACATGGTAACTGACATCCGCAAACAATTAGAGACACGTTACAGGTAGATCCAACATTTCTACTTTCCCTAACGTTGATCTCTCGGCCAATTACGTTTTTCGAAAATGGTAGTTCTGATAATGTTTCGCACGAGGGATTCATGTCAAGATTTATAGCTCTGCTTTCATCGGTTGTAATCCAAAGACATGTTTACATAAATTTAAATTTCTTTTACTTCCGATCAGGACGGATGGCTTGGTGTAATTTTTTTCAGTCAGGGGAAGTTTTTCTCCCATTTCACCAGGAAACAAACATAAATTGCCAAAAACAGGGAGACTTGGAGCGTTTTTTTGCTCGTTGTCAAAGCGAAGCCAAATTGTAAATGCCGTTCCTATAAAAACACTTTTACGTACCGGCCCTTCAGAATAGAGTGGTCATCCGACACAGGTAGAGGAAAATACATTTGGGTAGAGGAAATACATTTGGGCCAGTTCATTTCTATTAAATCCAACCCTAACCGCTGTGTTACGTAAGCAGTGGGGCATTTGTATTCTTTCTAAGAGGTTTCTTTTCATTAAATAATTGTCTTTCCACTGCAAGCTTTTGGCCCTCTTGACACTGTTCACAAAAATAAATATTCAGATAAAAGATTCAGCTTATTTCAGTATAGTTTAGAACGCAGCTTTGGTTTACAGTTTTTGTTAAACAACGGCTCTTTTCTCTCTTTAAATGACGGGCCCTAGGGTTCTTTTCCCAGTTACATATGTATGTCAGAGTGTAGACCTTTCCGTGATTTTTTCCTTCTCTGCTTCTTCACTCTTGATTATTATTGTATTCATTGGCCCATAAAAAGTCAATTGACCTCCAGTTTATCGCTTTAAGGCTCAGTTGTTCGGCAAAACACCGGTTGTTTGGTGGTTGAAGCCCTTTCTTCCCTTTTTTTTTACCGTTCAAGTTTCTCTTACTAGATTGGAAAATAATATTTTTCAGCTGACGATTGTTTCGTTTCTTTCCTGCTGTTAGAATAATAAAAGCTTTGTCTCTTCCAGGCTCTCTCGACCGAATCATCCGGGAACTTCAGCAGATGCACATTAATGCAAGCAAAGTCAAGAGCAAAACAGATCTATCATTGGGACTGAGGAATAGTGCATCGGACAAGGGCTTCAGAATATCTGACAATCAGGGATCAGGAAATTGTATGTTCTATGCCTTGTCAGAACAACTGGAAATAGTTAAAGGAATCAAAATCCCATATGGCAGATTAAGACAAACCTTGGTCCAGTACCTCAGAAGTAACTCAAAGCTAGTAAGTTGATGCTCGTATGTCTAACAGAGTATGTCACGTGCTGTTCTTTTGAGGTTAAAGGTGTGTACGGGTCAACACCACCAGAGCCTATCCCAGTGTTCACTGCATAACTTTATCATTTAAGAAGCCGCATAATGGTGTTGGTTACAGTTGAATCCATTTGTTACTTAACGTGGCCTCCGAAGAAGCAGACTTTTACGGTTTTAGTCATTTGAATATTTTGGTGTAATAAATGCCCCCTTAAACGTCCGTGAGATAACACTAAACAGAATTCCAGTTGTTCTCTAGATGATGGATCTTTCCTGTTGTTTTTCTGCTGTTTACGAATCCTTGTTGTTCTACATTAAATTTCTAATTAAAGGTCTTCTCGTATCATTCTTAAAAAAATTACTCCATCACTCGTACCCCACGCGCTCAAGTTGGTATCAAAAATCCTCTTTTAAGTTTGTTTCTTTAACTGATTTTTTTACAGCCGGATGGAACAGATCTATTTAACTTTGTCCATGGACATCAAACATGGATTGAATATTTAACACACATGGAACAAGATGGCGCTTGGGGTGATCACGTGATTTTATGTGCCGCAGCAAACTACTATGAAACGTGCATTCGTGTGATCAGCAGTCTACCCCATAGCAATGATGTAATGATTACGCCACATTGTCCAGTTGACGAAAGCAAAGCACTTGTACTGGGACATATTCATGAGGTGCACTATGTCAGCCTTCAACCCGCTCAAGGTACAGCTCATTACAGCACAGTTAGTAATTTTAGGCGTAGTTTCCTAACAGTGTTTTTCGTTTAACTTGTTACTTAGAATCATAAATCTCCCTCTTAACTCTGAGATGACAGTAAATTCAGACTTTAACCTCAAGGCTTTTTCTCCATTTTACTATCCGTTCTCTTTCTTTGCTCAGTAATCATAGGTGATGACGTGGGTTGTTTTCATAAATAACTTTCAAGCATCAACTGACACTTAATCGCCCGCTTCAGTGAGTAGAATCAAACGACATTTGATGCAGTTAAGTCTCCTTTGCTTTCTTATCGCATTGTTATGTTTGTTGTTTTTACAGGTTAAAAAGACAGGCTATCTACACAGTCATTATACTCGGCCCAGATCTCTGTTAAAAGAAAAACCCGGCACAATGAAGATGTGGCTAATTTGTTGAAAGTATAAAATTATTTACTGGTAGAGTTGCTTTGGGCCTAAAAAAAGAAACAAATTTTATGAGAAGTTTTTAAAAATTTTTTCTTTTGGAGTAGTCTGTTGATAAATTGAGTAGTTGTCACGGTGTATAATATTCTCTAAAAACTGAAAAGTATCAAGATAATATAATTCACGGAAAATGATTTCGTTGCGTTACTGAAAGAACAAGAGGAAATTTTTTATTTGGGTGCGGTTTAGACTGGAGAAAGACAGTGAATTTAAAAACAGCCAACTTGAGCAGTTTACGCGTATTATTTTTGTTATTCATAAGGAGACATAAAACATTCGTAAATAAAATTGAATTTCTAAAGTCAAGGTTTGAAATATTTTGTCGGTATGGTAGATTTATTTACCAAGTACTTTTAGTCCTTGCATACGCTTCTTGTAAACGCAGCTAGAGCGATTAGTGCTTATATATTACAGAAATCACAGAGATATTCAAATAAATATGTATTTTATGACACGATTTAGGGATACTAGCATTTCTTCTTTCCTAACACTCTCCTCAATGCAGCGTCGTTAATGTCTATTCTAAATTTCTGAAAAGAAGAAAGCAAGAGTATCTACATCTGTTTTTAGACAGCACCCGTGATCATAGCCACACCCTTGACTGGATGTGGGGGCCGAGGAGGGAAGATAAAGAAATTTTTATGCGACAACTTATGGGATGTAGAGGTGAAAGTTCGCTGACAGGGAAACTATGAGTGCACCCCTCCCCCCACATTAATTTCTCTCCTACCCTACCCTCCCCCCTCATTAATCCCTCTCCTACCCTACCCTCCCTCTCACTAATCCCTCTCCTACCCTACCCTCCCCCCTTCAGTTACAGCGACTTTTTCAAGCGAACACTTGGTCAAAAACCGTCGGTGAGGAAAGCAACGATCAGGAGAAGAAGAACGATGTTAATTCTGATTGGTTCAAAAGCTGGAATATCCTTCAGACTTCACGAAGACAGAGAGACCGGACAGCGCCTCTATCAAGCAAGAAATTATTTCAAAGCAAAACTCTCAATAATGTGTTCCCGCACAAAAATTAACAAAACTTGTTCTTCCGCCCGATGAAACTCCCGCAAATATTTATTGTACACTGTGTGTGTCATCGTCAAATGATCTGAAGATCCTGGAATGGTTTGTAGAGTGAATAAAGCGTAAAACAGGACCTAATCTCGGTCATCCAAGTCTGGAAGAAGAGAAAGAGAGATCCCAGCAGTAACTAAAGACTGCACATGAAGATAAAGGTACATTTTACTTCTTAGACATTTCTTACCTTGAAATATTCGCATTTTACTGTTTGTGATTTGCTCATAATAGAGTATCATGCTGTGTCATATGGATATACGGATGTACACACAAGTGCAGTTTCCAATGTCTCTCCTTATTTGATTAAATCCATGGAAACGAGTTTTATTTGATTGTAGTCCACGTCAAGTTTTGTAGTTTTTTCATTTGTATACGTGTAGATATTCCTGTGTTTACTCGGAAACTTAAAGTATTGTTCTTTTTAGGTCAGTCAGCCAACCAGTGAGTGGTACAGTCCTGCAGTTGGTTAAACAACTGTACTCATGGTATTACTTTGAGTTTTTCAGTAAGCCCCTATACTCTCACAGTCCCTTTGAGTTTTTCAGTAAGCCCCTATACTCTCACAGTCCCTTTGAGTTTTTCAGTAAGCCCCTATACTCTCACAGTCCCTTTGAGTTTTTCAGTAAGCCCCTATACTCTCACAGTCCCTTTCAGTTTTTCAGTAAGCTCCTATACTCTCACAGTCCCTTTGAGTTTTTCAGTAAGCCCCTATACTCTCACAGTCCCTTTGAGTTTTTCAGTAAGCCCCTATACTCTCACAGTCCCTTTCAGTTTTTCAGTAAACCCCTATACTCTCACAGTCCCTTTGAATTTTTCAGTTAGCCCCTATACTCTCACAGTCCCTTTGAGTTTTTCAGTAAGCCCCTATACTCTCACAGTCCCTTTGAGTTTTTCAGTAAGCCCCTATACTCTCACAGTCCCTTTGAGTTTTTCAGTAAGCCCCTATATTCTCACAGTCCCTTTGAGTTTTTCAGTAAGCCCCTATACTCTCACAGTCCCTTTGAGTTTTTCAGTAAGCCCCTATACTCTCACAGTCCCTTTGAGTTTTTCAGTAAGCCCCTATACTCTCACAGTCCCTTTGAGTTTTTCAGTAAGCCCCTATACTCTCACAGTCCCTTTGAGTTTTTCAGTAAGCCCCTATACTCTCACAGTCCCTTTGAGTTTTTCAGTAAGCCCCTATACTCTCACAGTCCCTTTGAGTTTTTCAGTAAGCCCCTATACTCTCACAGTCCCTTTGAGTTTTTCAGTAAGCCCCTATACTCTCACAGTCCCTTTGAGTTTTTCAGTAAGCCCCTATACTCTCACAGTCCCTTTGAGTTTTTCAGTAAGCCCCTATACTCTCACAGTCCCTTTGAGTTTTTCAGTAAGCCCCTATACTCTCACAGTCCCTTTGAGTTTTTCAGTAAGCCCCTATACTCTCACAGTCCCTTTGAGTTTTTCAGTAAGCCCCTATACTCTCACAGTCCCTTTGAGTTTTTCAGTAAGCTCCTATACTCTCACAGTCCCTTTGAGTTTTTCAGTAAGCCCCTATACTCTCACAGTCCCTTTGAGTTTTTCAGTAAGCCCCTATACTCTCACAGTCCCTTTCAGTTTTTCAGTAAGCTCCTATACTCTCACAGTCCCTTTGAGTTTTTCAGTAAGCCCCTATACTCTCACAGTCCCTTTGAGTTTTTCAGTAAGCCCCTATACTCTCACAGTCCCTTTGAGTTTTTCAGTAAGCCCCTATACTCTCACAGTCCCTTTGAATTTTTCAGTAAGCCCCTATACTCTCACAGTCCCTTTGAGTTTTTCAGTAAGCTCCTATACTCTCACAGTCCCTTTGAGTTTTTCAGTAAGCCCCTATACTCTCACAGTCCCTTTGAGTTTTTCAGTAAGCCCCTATACTCTCACAGTCCCTTTGAGTTTTTCAGTAAGCCCCTATACTCTCACAGTCCCTTTGAGTTTTTCAGTAAGCCCCTATACTCTCACAGTCCCTTTGAGTTTTTCAGTAAGCCCCTATACTCTCACAGTCCCTTTGAGTTTTTCAGTAAGCCCCTATACTCTCACAGTCCCTTTGAGTTTTTCAGTAAGCCCCTATACTCTCACAGTCCCTTTGAGTTTTTCAGTAAGCCCCTATACTCTCACAGTCCCTTTGAGTTTTTCAGTAAGCCCCTATACTCTCACAGTCCCTTTGAGTTTTTCAGTAAGCTCCTATACTCTCACAGTCCCTTTGAGTTTTTCAGTAAGCCCCTATACTCTCACAGTCCCTTACTTCACTCATGATTGCACAGGAGTACTAGAAAATTGTCAGGATCGGTTTGTTCATAGGTGGGTTGAGAAAACCCAGGGTGAGTGTCAAATGTGATTTTAAATATGAAAGCTTTGAAAGAAAAATAAATAATTGTTTTGTCTACAATTTGATAATTAGATGTTCTAAAAAGAAAAATATATTTTCTGCTGGTATACGGAGTTTACAGCTCATTAACAGTTTGTTTCATTGTTGATTCTATTCACTGTAGAACACGCCATTTTGGGCGTGTTTCTTGGGTATTCCTGATTGGTGTGGTTTCAGTATTTATAAACGGTTCAGTGTGATTTAGTCCTCTCACTCTCGCTTTCCATGCTGACATCGAAGTTGTAGCAATGGACAGTAAGACGGCTCGATCAGAAGCAGAAGTCGTTATCACTACGGCACCCGAAGTCACGGAAAACTCTTCGTCACAGCAAGAACAATCAAATCCACCTTTGGTAGATCAAGTGTTCTCTCTTTTCAAAACCTATCTGGCCTCCCAACTCGACGAACAAAGCAAGCAGCTTGAAGGAAAGTCGAAAGTCGTTAAGGAAGCCGCCGAGTTCAAATTCAAGGGTAATAGGAAGCAGTTCGAGTTAAATGCCCTACTGGACCACATCTTTGGTCTGATAGAGGTCAGCCTGAACGAACCGCAAGAGATCCGCTGGCTGGTGGCAGAAGGGCGACAGCTCATAAAGAGACGACAGAAATTAATAAACCTCGCAGATAGAAGCAAAGACGGGTGGCTGGTTGGGCAGGAATACGAGTCGGACGAGCTTGCTTCCGACCCTGAAGATGAAAAGAAAATTCGGAAGGCTAAGAAATCGGCAGAAAAGAAAAGGAAGGAATCTAAAGCTAACTCTGGCAATGCTTCTAAAAAGTTTAAATCTGCTAGCGATGTTCAGCTTTTTCGCGGTAAGACCTTTTATTTTCTCTGTTACGTCTCGCGTTGGGTTGGATTGCCTGAGCATCCAACCATCATTCCTTTGGTGTTGTATTTCTATAGAATTTAAGTAGAAAATATTCTACGTTCGTCTGAGCGCAGCGAATTAGAACGTAAATATATATTCTGCTGGTATACAGAGTTCACAGTTCATTAACACTTTGTTTCACTGTTGATTCAATTCACTGTAGGACACGCCATTTGGGGCGTGTCCCCTGGGTATTCCTGATTGGTGTGGTGTCAGTATTTATAAACGGTTCAGTCTGATTTAGTCCTCCCACTCTCGCTTTCCACGTTCACATCGGAGTTGTAGCCCCAGGCGCCGGACACTGGGTCAAGGACTGCAGAGTCGGAAGCCCTTTTATCGCACTGCCCAACAGAAGCGGTTTCCATTATTCGAGCAGCGCCACACCTACTAAGCCCGGATCAGGAGGATTCAATGAAGGGGCATCCAAATATTAGCAGTAACGACGCCTCTTTTGACGAGGTAACAAGTGATTACGAACGTGAAAGTTCAACGGGGCCGGCCATATTGCAGGTCAAAGGTAGTTTGAGGAGAAACATATCTTTCTGGCACGATATAGGTGCGCCAGAATTTATTTTATCGGTCATTCAAGACGACTATCGTCTTCCATTCGAGACAATTCCCTCCGGGAATGTTCTCCAAAACAATACGCCTTCTTTGTATTATCCAAAATTTGTAGAGGAAGCAATCTTAGAGCTCCTAAGTTCGTATCGTGTGGTAGAAGTCCAAGCTCCCCCTCGTGTGGTTAATCCTCTATCTGTATCTGTGCAACCCAACGGGAAGAAGAGATTAATCTTAGACTTAAGGTACATTAATAAGCATCTTACCAAACAAAGAGTCAAGTACGAAGACTGGAAGATAGCTTTGCCTTATTTCCAGAAGGGTGCGTTCACGATTTCGTTTGATTTAAAGAGTGGCTACCATTATATTGATATTTTTCCAGATCATCAGACTTTCTTAGGTTTCGCGTGAAAGTTTTCAGGTGATATTGGTTTCAGGTATTTGGTATTTACCGTCTTCCCTTTTGGATTGGTGTCAGCGTCGGTTGCTTAACTGATTCGGATCAAGCTTCCTGTGAGCGGTCTCCGTTAGATCTGATTTATGGAAAGCCGGTTTTATTACCAACGACGAGAAGTCCCAGGGGACTCCTTGTCAGGTCGTCGAGTGGTTAAGTATAGTGTGGGACTCTAGTCACGGAACTATGCGAATTTCGGATAGACGCCTGTCTACATACAGTGGACTGTTTTGCCAATTTCTATAATAAGAAAATCAACAAGTTCTATTTAAGATTTTGGAATCCAGGTTGTAGCGGAGTGGATTTCTTCGTTCAGAATCTGACAGAGGAAAGTTGCCTTGTTGTTCCCCAGGTAAATCTAATCCATAGAACAATTCACTATTTGTATATATCCAAGACTGTGGCTACTTTAATCGTACCATTCTGGCCTTCGTCGTATTTCTGGCCTATCATTGCTAGAGAATTGTTTAGTTTTGTGATAGGAATTTTCCTACATGTATATGTTAAAGAGGGGAGACAATACTTGAGCTCATAAAAAGCCCACTCCAATCCTCTCTGGTTATTTCAACTAAATATGCAGACCTCCTCAGTACACTCTGTCCTCACGTCACTCACGTTGCCTCTTTGAAGTGCACTTCCACCTCACTCCTTTTTTACCCTCCATTTTTTCTGCTCATTTGTTTTCCACTTTTGTTGTAACAAAACTGATCAAGTTTTTCTTTTTTTTTTTTGGATGTGTTTTTTCAGTCACCTAGAACATTGCCGGACCAAATTGTGAAGCACCTGTCAGTGGTTAAAGTCTCTTTCCTCGGAATTATTTGTACAATGTACACTGTGGAAACCTTGTCCGAACAAGTGTGGCGAGAAACCTGGCATTTGTATTTTGCACAAGCAGCGAGGTTGTGGCCATTTTGACTGTGGTCAGTACATTTCATTAAGAAGCACTAGTAAAGATTGCGAGTTCTTTACCCATGATGCACCCTTCTTCTGTCAGGAAAAATTGGATCCTTGGACTCAGGTCAGTGAATCTAAGTTAGGCTAAGTGATAGTTGATGCACAGATTTAACCAAGCCTTTAAAGTGGAGCTCCAGTTTGTAGGTTTACCACCCTCTCTTATATTAGAAAGGCACTTGCGTAGTTTACCTCCAAATATTTAGGGATCATCTGCATTTCCCAGTCTAGTCTTTTCTAGGATTATGTTCATCTGTACAAAATGATGTTGCTTTTAATGTTAATCTCACATTTAAACAAATGAACTCAGTTAAAAGATTTGTGTCTCTTTTCTGTTTATTTTTCTCTCCTCGAAAAATAATAACAATAATAATAGTAATAATTTACCAATTTATATATCGCGTATTCACATGTGCTGATGAATAGTTCCTTACAATCATATGTTTAAGAGAAAGCAAAAGTACATTACTGTGAGAATAAAATGAACTATGGTACAAACTACAAAAATACTTCTTAAAAAGATAGGTTTTAAGTCGAGATTTAAAACTGTTCAGTGATGTTACTTGACGAAACTTCATAGGTACGCCATTCCAGAGTTTCGGAGCTGCTGCTGAGAATGATCCTTATAAGGAAGACTAGTGAGATGGAGCAGCCAGTTGCTCATGTTTTTAGCTCGTCCGTCAATCGCCGGGGACAATGACAAGCGTTAATAGCAAGGGCGATCAGCTAGAATGATATGATGTGCAAGCGAAAGAAATTCATCTGGATTTTGACAGCGACTTTGGGAATATTCAGAAGAAAATAAATAACTAACTGCATTGGGATCATGAGTAAAAAAAAAAAAAACCAAGCCTATTGCAGTTTTTTTTCGCATCCAAGTGTTCAAAGTATAGCATATAATACCTGGGAAAATGGACAATTTCGTTGACCTCGAAAATAGTGCAAATTACATCCTCACCAATTCACGAGCTTGTTTTCGTTCGGGTGTGTTACACAAGTGTTAGACGTTCCTTTTATTTCATAGGAGCTTTCTAAGCCACTTTCAAGTTCGCTTTGTTTCTTTCATCACTATAATCACCTAATTCATCATCGTTGTCATTAAATTATTTATCTATTTCATTTATTGACGTTTGTTGTTCCTTCGGGCTCCTGAAATTGCGTATATTTCCCCCCCGCTTTGTAGGCTTTGTTCGAATTCGGAAAAGGAAATGGTAAGTTTTTAGTGTTTTTTTTTTCCGGTGGTTGTTGCCATGATTATAAATTATAAGATATTGATTGATCATTATATTCATTAATTTTGCAAACCCAGAACTGCACTATCTGATTTAAATATATTTTTTTCGCAAAATAGTGACTACGTCACATGCTCTCACTGTAAGGTCATAATATCTTGCCTTATTTCATGTTTGGAGAAATCTGGGTATGCTCCCCTCACGATCAACAGGGTTGCAGTTTCTCTCATGTTAACTTTCAGTAAACTCGATACAGAGCTTCCGGTGGATGTGTTCCTCCTTCCTCTTTCAATTTGCAACAGAAAACGAGTAGTGCGAACCAGTTTGGAAACGACATTTTGAGGTTTCACACTCTGAGAACCACTTTCCTTTGGTCATCGTCAAAATGCTAAAGGAACCTTGACTAAAAAAAATCACAGGCACCCTACAATTGTTTTCTCAAATGTTAACTTTGACCGATTTTTCCCAATAAAAGTTCCCGTTGGAAAATTTGACAACAAACAATAGCAGACGGTGTTCGTACTTTCTGTACAACGTTAGCCAGTAAGAATTTCATTTGAGATGATGGAAAAAAAGGACTGTGCGACTTAACTCACCTTTCTTCTTTTTCCTGTATTTTTGCTGATAATAAAATCTCTCCGAAGCTCATATAAGCTCTCCACAACCCACTCCTGCAAAGCGACCAAACCTTTTCCCGCCCTCCCTCACTCGGGAAGCTTTGCTACCTCTCATGACTGGAGAGAAAGTTCTTCGTAATTCGATACTGGGTGTAGCTTTCACTTTAAGCTTGAGAGCCACCGAGTACAGTTTATAACAGATTTCGCCGCTGTTTCCTTCCAAGTTTACCCTCTTTTCAGGTAAGAGATTTGTAGTTTAGATCAACGCTTGTACTAAGAATGATGAGCGATGCCGTTTGCATGCAGCATTCCTCAGTGAGGGGCTTATAGTGTTCTTTCACATATTTCAAGATGTTCTTTACGATAATTCGAAAGTGCGATTATCGATTTGTCTTCTGTTTCAGAGGCTTTGAAATAAAAATATCAGGTTAACAGGCAAAGGAAAGAGCTGATCATAAAATAAGATTTTCTGTTTAAGGGGAAGCTTTTGAGGGGAGATTCCTTTAGAGTTTCGTGGAAATTATTCAAGTCAAAGACTAAATACTTCCGTTATCATCTGGCGTCCCAGATCTGAATACTTTGGTAAATTACACTCCACGGTTCAAAATTTTTTTCGAGATAACCTGTTTGAATTGATGTTGTTAATCTCATTGATTTCCATGGTATTTACCTGATTTCAACATGAAGATGTTTGGTTTGAATGGTCGAGCGCAAGCAAATATTTGATATTCAGGAATTTCTCAGATGCATGATCACATGATTTGGAATAACCTTTAGCACAAGTGAGCTATTTAAAGACTAAGAAATTGAGCTCTCCCTACGCGTTCGTGGAAATCGAAATCTTCTAAAAAGTAGGGAAAGCTCTTTAAATATCACTCCCATTTTATTGAGAACTTGCTGGATTACGTGAAGGGCGAAAAAATACGATTGCTCTTTTTCTTTTAGAAACCTTTGAACTAGATATTTTTTAATAGTTTCCTAGTTTTCAAAATTTTTTTTCTTTTTTTTTTTATATAGTTGCTGTGATACCCCTCAAGGTTTTAGCAACTTTAATAAAATTATGTAGATGTAGATGAACTCAGATATTTGTTATTCGCTAACAATCTTTCTTGATGAAACAAAGAAACCACAGCATACATGTAATATGCATTTTAAGCCAAATACTTCCCAGTACCTACTCAATGGCTTTGATTATTATAGTTTAGTATATACTAAAACAGTGGATAGTGTTAAAGGCGCGCTCTGATTGGCTAGTCAAACTCCGAATATCCTTTGCTATTCACTTCTGAGCAACTCGGGAAAAAAATGGCGTGCCGGTTTGCATCCATGACAAGCGAATAAATCACTCAAATAACGACGAAGCAGTCCCTGAAAACACAGAGAAAGCGACTAAATTTGGTTTGGCCGTGTTTAAAGGTAATGGTAACCGGGAGTTTATAGAAAAAAACCAACGAAAAAGGTTTTGTTTACAAATGCAAATTAATCTTGTGTAACCTCACTTGTTCACTTGAAAATCAAAGTTGAATGGTGTTTTTTAAAGAATGGTTTCAAAAACAGAAAGAGTTTGGAACACCATTTGAAGAAATGTTGCCCCCAGAGCTAAACAAATGTCTTAGGAAATTTTATCTGTCAGAGAAAAAACGTGATGGCAGTTTTTACAACCAAAAATCACTTACTGCAATCTGAGCCGCGTTGGATCGTTACGCGCGGGAAAATGTTGGAATCGTTGCTGGAATTTATGAATTAAAATAAATTTTTGGGGGTGTATATTATCTCACTGTTTTAGTATATACTAAAACAACTATTCACCGAAGTGGAGGTGGTTAGCGGGGGATATTTACATAGATCTTCGAAATCTATCCCACTGCTGCCACCATGTAATATTAAGAAGCAGGACGAGACAAATATAAATGTCAACAGTTTTAATCAAGATGGCGGATCTATCTGAACGTGCTAGTCATGTGATACGTATACATAATCCACAGGGATACCATACAATACCTTCCTCAAAGCTTTTACAGTAATCAAACAGACAATTATAAACGACATATCAAACAGTATAAGGGTCTACTGTAAACGAAAGCAATGTTCAAATGTTCAACGTTCAAGTGTCCTGAATAAGTCTCTGCGGCGGTTTTACTACTCTCCCTGAGTGCGTCATGTGCACTTTCGGGGTGTCTGGTTCAGCTTTGTAGCAGCTCTCAGTAGGCCTGATCGCAGCTGTGGTCAGGGCTTTGCTGGTGGGCACTTTGGATTTTTTCCTCAGCATTTCTGTCTCAACGTTAGCTTCTGGTTGGGTGTCGGGTGTCTTTGTACAGGTATCTGCTGAAACTAGGGCTGCCCTGTTCCTTCGAAGCTGTGTTCCCTTGTCTGTTTCAACTATGTAGGATCGTGGTGATGAAGATGCCGTTAGGACTCTTCCCATCTGATCTTGATCGCGAATCCAAACTTTCTCTCCGCTCTGAAGTTCTGGTAGGTCTTTTGCCTTGTATCTGCGGTCATGGTTGCTTTTATGGTTGCTGTGGTAAAGTTCCTCTTTTGCATCTAGTTTTGCCTGGTCTTTCAGTCGTAGGTTTGGTTGTAGATTGTCAGGGAAGGTTGGTAACTGGGTGCGGAGTTGGCGGTTCATCAGAAGTTTGCATGGCGCCAGGCCACTGTGAAGAGGTGCTGTTCGGTATGCTAGAAAACCGAGATAGGGATCATCGTTCTTTTTCAGGATATCCTTGACAGTACGTACCGCTCTCTCTACTTCACCATTTCCTCTTGCGTACATTGGTGAGCTAGTAATATGAGTGAACCCGTAAATACTAGCAAACAGTTGGAAGGATTTACAAGCAAACTGTGGGCTGTTATCGGACACCAGTAAGTCTGGAATTCCGTGAGTTGAAAATATTTCTTTCAGGGCTTTGATTACTGACTCGGACAATTCACTGGGAAGTACTTTAACTTCAGTCCACCTTGAGTAGTAGTCGACTACAATAAGATATTTCTTTCCCTTTAGATTGAAGAGATCAGCGGCTAGTCTTTCCCATGGCCTGGATGGGAATGACGATGGCATCAGGGGCTCCTTGGGCACTGGTCTGTTCTTAGCGCACATAAAACATTTCGTCACCATGTCTGTTATCGCTGTAGTAATCGCCGGCCACCACACAGACATCTTGCCTCGTGCTTGCGTCTTTGTTATCCCAAGGTGTCCTTGATGTAAGAGGTCAAGTATTTCCAGCCTCATTCCTGCTGGAATCACAATACGGTCATCATATAGTAGAATCTTGTCTATCACAGTTAAATGTTTCTTATTCTCCCAGTATGGACGGAGTATGGTAGATTTTGGCATGTAAGCCAGCCATCCTTCTAGGCAGTACTTCTTGATCATCCTGCATACTTCATCCTGGTCTTGGGCTTCACTGATATCTTGCAGCCGCTTACGCGTTGCTGGAAGCCCTGCTACGATCTGTTGTGTGAAGCTTTCCACTTCCTCCACAAGATCTATGTTCTTCGCGGCTCGGTAAATATCCACCACTAACCACCTCCACTTCGGTGAATAGTTGTTAATTAGACTCACCATAACAAATCTGACTAGTTGAGTGCATTCATTCAGTATCCAATAGTGTGAATTACACGCAATAAAATGCACACCCGATTGGCTCGAAATTAACCACTCTCATGCAGACTCAATTAGTATCAAAGTAGTCTACTAACTAAACCCATCCTTAAATCTACTCATCAATGCGTGGTTGCATGACATGTGATTTGTCTTCTGTTTCAGAGGCTTTGAAATAAAAATATCAGGTTAACAGGCAAAGGAAAGAGCTGATCATAAAATAAGATTTTCTGTTTAAGGGGAAGCTTTTAAGGGGAGATTCCTTTAGAGTTTCGAGGAAATTATGCAAGTCAAAGACTAAATATGTATGTATCGGACGTGCAAGTGCTGCTCTGCCGAATATCCTTTTGATTTGCTTGTGGTTCTTATGGTTCTTGTTCTTATCGCTTCGAAACCATACCGTGAAACCATATGGTATTCTGAAGTTGCTCCCATACGACTATACAGATTGTAGTGTTTCTTTTGGTTTTCTACGAAAAAACCAGCAAAGAAATGGCCATGTGTTCTTCAGTCCGTCGTGTTGCGTCCGCCACTATGGGAACCTTGCTGTCGTGATAAGAACAACGAAGAAAAGGGCCTTTGCTAAAAGTAGGATACCCTACTACAGCAATCACTCCGCGATGTTCAATATTGAAATTCTTTGCTCCCATGGAGATATTCATCCTCATACTGGTCCGAGCCGTGTAAGTCATCGGAATCATGACGGTAACGTGGCTTCTAAAAATCGACATCGCAAACCTGATATATCCGTCTTCTATGCTAATTCAAGAAGCTTAGTTAACAAGACGGCCCTGTTGGAATTGGAAATTGCTACTTATCGTTATGACATTATGGTCTTCACGGAAACCCATTTAGACAGAACAATGATAGACAGCGAATTGTTTCCTTCAAATTACACGGTGTTCAGAAGAGACCGTCCTCACAACGGCCGTAAAGGTGGTGGTGTGTTAATAGCTACGTGGGATACAGTGAAAGTGTTCCAAAGAGAAGATCTTCTATGTGATTCCGAATTACTTTTTGTACACATAATCTTGTTTCAGGAAAAAGGAAAGTTAACTTGGGGGTCTTTTATAGGCCACCCAAAAGCGACATTAATCCTCTTCTAGATCTGCAAACAGCCCTAGACAGTGTTCTTTCGACACCTAACTCCGACCTACTACTCTTGGGAGACTTCAATTTGCCTGAAATAAACTGGGAAACTATCTGTGCCTCAAGGAGTTCAGACCACACCACCCTGTTATGCAAAATTATTAACGACAACTTCCTTACCCAACTGGTCAAGGACTCAACTCGAGAGGAAAGCATCTTAGACCTAGTTCTTGTTTCTTCGCCTGACTTAGTACACGACCTAACGGTTGGTCAACCTTTCTCCGATCACAACTCGATAAATTTTTTTCTATTGAGATCCCCTCGAGGGTATCATAGGTCCAAGAAATTGGCCTATTCCTTCAGAAAGGCAGATTGGGAACATCTTTGGAATCTCTTGAATTACATCCCTTGGCACTGTGCTTTTCTTGAAGACAACATCGACCTTGTTTGGTCTGCATGGTCGGATCTACTACTATTGGCTGTTGACGAGTGTATTCCAAAACACCAAGTTATAAGATCCACAAATGCACCATGGATTGACAACAACCTTATCAAACTTTGCCAAAAAAAGAAACTACTCTACAAGAGGGCTAAAAAAATTGTCTATGGAGTCTCACTGGGTCACTTATCGTAAGTTTAATAATCAGCTAAAAAAGAAATGTAACTCTGCGCGATAGCAGTATATAAACAATTTGACTGGTAAAGGGCTTGAGGTTGTCCAGCATGTAAAATTACTCGGCGTAACAATTTCAAGCAATTTATCGTGGAATGAACACATAAACAACGTTGTTAAGAAGGCCTCAAAGCGACTTTATTTTTTGGTTCAGCTAAAGCGTGCAAAGGTAGCCTTTAAAGATCTCGTGCTTTTCTACGTGGCCTGTATTAGATCTATATTAACGTACGCGACTCCTGTTTTCTATTATGCATTACCTATATATTTGCAGCAGGAGTTAGAGCGCGTTCAAAAAAGAGCTTTCTCTATTATAAGCTCAGGCCAAGACTATCACGAGATTTTAGAGGCTGCCGGCATTCCACCAATCATGGCTTATATGGAAGACATTTGCCGCAATCTCTTTAGCAACATTATCGGAAAAGATAATCACGGGCTTCGTGAATTGTTGCCTTGTGCCAACCATCCAAAGCACAATTTAAGACGTAACAGGCGTTTCGAAATCCCCCGGTGGAGGACAAACCGTTTTAAAAACACCTTCATGATGGCCTCCACCATTAAATATAACAACAACAGTTAATTTAACGACCGTTTCCTAGAAACCTATGTAGATAATGTAAATATAGCTTTTAAATATAGATAGGTTTTAGCTCATAGATTTTTTAATTGTTATAATTTTGAATATTCTTGTATACGTTATATAATATATTTATTTAATTACATTATTGTAATATACGCAATTCAGCCGCAAGGCTGCTAGGTATATTTAAATAAACTATCTATCACTGAGGAGCTAAAATCGAACACTAGCCCGAAGCCTTTTTGGAATGACGTAAAATGCAAGAGAAAAGGATCAAGTGATCTACTATCCTTGAAAGTAAACGATAAGTTTCTAAATGACGATATTAGTATAGCAAATAGCATGAACCACTATTTTTCGTCTGTATTTACTGTTGAGGACTAAGCTAACATTCCAGTTTTTGATTACGTTACTAACCAGAAATTATGCAGCATTTATTGTTCCCCTGAAGAGATAAAAAAATGCGGAAAAGTTTAAATATCTATATATCCCCAGGGCCAGACGGCATATCGCCACGGATTCTGAAAGAATGTAGTCAGGTGTTATCATCTCCGTTAGCGTTACTTTTGAATACATCTTTTTCGCTGGGTCAGCTACCAACAATGTGGAAAAATGCCAATATTACACCGGTGTACAGAAAAAGGAATAGGAATCTTAGAGAGAACTATCGTCAGATTTCACTAACGTGTATTCTATGCAAAATCGCGGAGAAGGTGGTGAGGAATCGAGTCATTGATTTTTGGTCTGATCAAAATCTTTTCAACCCAAATCAATTCGCGTATCTCAGCGGTAAATCCACTCTATTGCAGTTGTTAGCTTGTTATGATGACTGGGCTAAAGCTAGAAATTGTTGTAAACCTACTGATGTTATCTTTCTAGACATGTCCAAAGCTTTTGATAGTGTACCACATGAGCGTTTATTGCTTAAGCTGAAAAGGTACGGCATAGATGGGCCTTTACTGCAGTGGTTTAAACATTTTTTGACAAACAGAATGCAACGCGTTGTTATTAGAGGAAAGTGTTGGGATTGAACGTCCGTGAAGTCCGGGGTGTCCCAAGGAACAATTCTTGGCCCTATTTTGTTTATCATCTACATAAATGACATCTCAACAGATTTGACATCTACTGTTAAGATTTATGCAGATGATACTAAAATCTACCGAACAATCAGTTCGCCAGATGTTGATATCCCTGCCCTGCAGAGTGACCTAGATCGATTGAGTATATGGGCAAATAAATGGCAAACGCACTTCAATCTGGATAAATGCGAGGTCATGCGTATTACACATAGAAAGGATAAAACTAAACCAATTTACGCGCTGCGGTCGCTGGGGGGGGGGGGCAATTTAGGTCAGTAGAGAACACTAAGGACCTTGGAGTAACCATCTCTTCTGACCTGTCCTGGGGCTTGCATGTATCTGCAATGGTAAACAAGGCAAATATGGTACTAGGTATCATGAAGTGGTCCATCGGAACTAATAGCCAGTACGTGTTTTCGCAGCTCTATAAATCGCTGGTCAGTCCCATACTGGAGTATGCAGCTCCTATTTGGAGTCCATATTTGATTAAGGATATTACGGCTCTAGAAAGGGCTCAACGAAGAGCTTCGCGACTAGCTTTAAGGCAGAAACGAGGCGAAATGAATTACGAACACCGTTGTAGCTTACTAAAATGGCAAACACTAGAAAAGCGGGGAGAATTTCTATCTCTGGTTAAATGTTATAAGATAGTTTTTGGTATTGATCACATCTCTTTCCCAGATTTCGTTGTGTTTCCCAATAAGCGTACAAGAGCTAACCACAACTATAAACTTTATCTGAAAAGAGCAGTTTGTAATTGTTACAAATATTGTTTCTTCATTCGGATTGTGAGGAAATGGTATAGCTTGCCAGGATACATTGTCCACGCCGAATCAATGTCGGTTTTTAGGAGTAGACTTAAAATTTATTTGAATATTGTTGTAGAGCGTTTTCAAGGCTCGATATTTCAAGCATTTTTAGGTTTAGCTTTTGTTTTATTAAGTCTCGCCTTTTCGCCCCTACGTGCTATTTTGATGAATCTATAGTTTTGATGATTTATTTTTAGTGTGTGCTTGAACTTGGCTCAGCACTTACCGTGCTAGACATTTTAATCCCTTGTTATGGTTGAAGATAACTAGTTTGCTAGGTGGTCATGTTTGAGTTGGTAAAACTGACCTTGAGTTTTACCCACACTGAACATCCTGTTTTGGAAGTTCCCACGGTTAGCTAACCCAAACATGTCTGTGATTTTTGTATTTAATACTGGAGCACTCCTTGCTGAGAGTAGTAGAAATAAGTAGTAGAAATAAGCAGTGGAACAAGAGAGAGAATAAAGAAGAAAATTACAGAGTCTCAGTACTTCTTGTTAATTTGCCAAGCGAGTGGTAAAACCCCTCAACAAATTTGGTGGAGGACCCGTCTTCAACAAAACCGGTGGAGCACCCATTATCTACAAGTTGGTAAAGTACGCTTTTGGAATTCCTACAATTGTGAGTGGAACTTCGCTTTTATCAGCATGCTTTTCCGTTGCAAGCTAATTTGACTTTCTAAATCTGAGTGATAGCCGAGTTCTTTTATAATGATCTAGCTAGCGTAGAATGTAACAGTTTATTTAGTGTATAGATCAGTTGGCTTCTGATTTGATTATCGCTGTTGATGGTCAATTTCAAGGTTTGGATTTTCAATTTCGGGTCTGTAGCGTTTTCTCTTTATTAGTACCGTTTTCGATTGCGTTGCTTTCATTTTTGGGAAATCTGGCTCATGTAGTATCTCTTAAATATTTATCCTGATTACTAGACAGCGAGCGCGAGCCCTGGCTGAAGAAGCCGTTCACCAGGAAAACTTAACTGTAAGTTCGGGTTCGAATGAGTGGCCAGCCCCTCCTCCACCCGTTCAGCAATCTAGAGTACCATTCTTTCGTTCACTTTTTAAATCAGCTAATAGATCGCCGAGGGCTGACGCACAATCGAAGGCTTTTTGTGGAATTCCTACACCTAGTGAATGTTCTCTAGTTTCTTCTTGTACCGGTAGCCAAAGTTCTGACTCCGAAGAAGATCTTATTTATGAGAGCGTCAAGACCAGAGAAAATCTTTCCAATCGTGAAAATGTAGGTGAAGATTCTCTCGAGGCTCGTAATGACTCAGTTGTTAATAGTCGACATAATTCTTTAGACTCAAATCAGTTGTCTCTTGCACCAGCCTATGCAGAAATGGAAGACCAAGTTAGTCAGTTATGCCAAGCAGTCGAACGAATGCAAGCTTCGGTTAATTCACAAAATAGAAGCAGCGGTGTAAAATCGTCAGTTACATTTCCAATTTTTAGAGGTGACGAATCCGAAGACGCTCATGAATTTGTTAGGAATTATAAGAGGGCCGGTAGACTAAATGGTTGGGACGACGATAGTTTAGCATTAGGACTTCCTCTTTATTTAAAGGCCTACGCTAGCGCTTGGGTTAAAACTTTGCCAAGGGCCGACGAGATGTCTTTCGAAGAATTGTCTGAGGAATTAGTTACGCATTTTGCCTCCGGTGCTAGTGAGTGGCGCGTAAGACAGGCGCTAGGCCAACGACGACAACTGGAAAAAGAATCGGTTGCAGATTATGCCTATAGCCTTCGAACACATTGTGCCAGAATTAATTTGCCCAATTCTGAATGGACACACTACTTTGTCCAAGGACTCATTCCCGAGATTCGCGAATACGTTGTTTTGCAACAACCTGAAAATTTGGAATCGGCAGAAAACTTCGCTAAGCTAAAAGAGTCAGTATTGCAAGGATCGAGTAAACGCGCAGACTTTAACCCTAAGGAAGTATCAGCGCAAATTTTGGAAGAACTCTCAAAAGCAATCAACCCTAAGGATAAGTCAATTAGTGCTGTGGGTCCAGCTTCAGATCAAAACCCTCACATGAGCAAATCTGAGATGAAACAAATTATTAGAGACGAATTCCGCGAATTAATGAGAGGCAATATCAATAATAGACCCAGTGGTTATAATCAGCGCTCAGACCAGAATTTTCAGCCAAGGAGTTCCAGGTCTCGTTTTGGCGATGCCGTTTGCTATAATTGTGGTCGAAAAGGACATACCTATTATTTTTGTCGTTCAAAACCTGATCCTAGGAATTTTCGTCGTGGTCGTGGTAGACAAAATGTTTATCAAAATAGGGATCAAAACACTTCTGACTGGCAGTCTAAGCAGCAGGGAAACTGAAAAGTGCCCCTGTCTCGTTAGAAAATGAACCCGTGATGGGGGCGTCAAATACTGTACAAAAACCTTTAATGAAACTTGTAGACCGAAATTTATCGGGAGGATCGTGCAATGCTGATAAACTTGCTTTCAGTAAAGCCAAGCCTGCCGAGATTTCAGTAGATGAGAGAGTTGATTTAGCGCAACATGTTATTGTCAAAGATAATTGTCAAACCTCACCAAAACATTCATCTAGTCACCCTCCGCAGAGTGGTAGACAAAAACAAGGCGCTTGTTTGGAGAGTAGTATCGTCATTATTTTGTCCATTATTTTAGCTATTGTTATTAGGGTACTTGAATTGTTTGAAGTACTCATATCAAGTAGTGTGGAAGTACTTAAACAACCTCCGGTGTCTAGCAAAGGACACGCGACTTTATTTTCAGGTGCCAGTACGCCGAATCTTTCTGCTTTGTCTGTTCAGGATAAAACTCCTGAGTGTTTATGTAAGGTCTCAAAAGAAGAGCCTCAAAGTTTTGAAAGTGCTGTTGTCGAAGAAAACAGCCTAGTTTTTGAACAAGCAGATATTTTTAATGATGATGTGTTAAGTAGTGACGATATTGTTATTTCGGAGGTCATTTCGAACAACGCTAAGCAAAATGAGGTAGCCGATAGCGACAAAACTTTATGTAGTGACTACTCGCCTTTGACTAGCAGCGATTTAGAGAATAGTGAACAGGGGTCAACAAGTTTATCCGTCTCGAGGACTTTAAATAACTTTAGCAGCAGAGCTGAAGCGAATTCTTTTGTACAGCCCGTTAGTAATTATGTAGAGGACAAAGTTGATGACATTTCTATTTCTTTTGCGCCTGGAAGTGCTCTTCTACCTGTTAGCATAAAGGGTCATCATTTTCAATGTCTAATAGATTCCGGAGCTGCTGTCACAGCAGTAAGCGCTAATGTGTGGCGAAAACACTTATGTCACGCTTACCCAGAACTTGGTGTGCCTGATTCAGAAAGTGTGACTACAGTAAATGGTTCTCGTTTGACTACTGTAGGAAAGACTTTGATGGAATTTGTTATTGATTCTCATATATTTACTTTCGAAGTATGTGTGATAGAGGACCTGTCTTTTGATGTTATATTGGGTAGAGATTTTCTTAAACGATTTTGTTTCAAAGTTGATTTTAAGGATGGATTAGTTAGTTTTCCCTCTGAGCCCAGTCCTTTTCCTTTTGAGGGTGTGCGCGTAGATGACGACGATGATTTGATTTATGAAGCCTTCATTTCTTCTGTCCATGCCTCTCATAGCTTTGTGATTCCACCTCAGTCAGAAATTTTGATTTCTGGGGAACTTGAAGACTCGTCAAATAAGTATGGTATTGATGGCATGATTGTCCCAAAGCCTGATTTATCTCACCGTTATTCGATTTTTGGAGCGTCCGAGCTTGTTAGTGTTGCAGAGGATGGTACAATCCCTATTAGGTTGGTTAATCCTTCTTTTAAACCAGTGAAAATTTACCGAAGGACTCGTCTAGCTAATTTTGAGGAGATAGATCGCAACATAGCTACTTTCGAGTTGAACACAAACGAAAAGCTACGCGAAAGTCATTGTTCTCTTAGTAGTGACGACGAACCAGAAGAATGTGATTATTCTCAGTTGCCTGACTTGTCTGATAGTATACTGTCAGCTGATGAAAAAATTAAATTTCGTGATTTGTTTAGTAAATACCGTGATGTGTTCGCTTTTTCTGATGCCGAATTAGGTAGAACGTCGTTAGTACAGCACGTGATCGATACGGGTGACGCTACACCAGTTAAACAAATGCCATATCGCACTTCGCCTGAAGGTAGAAAAGAGATCGATAGACAAGTGACGGATATGCTAGAACGTGGAATTGTTCAAGAGTCAGTTAGTGCTTGGTCTTCGCCTGTTGTTCTAGTCAAGAAAAAAGATGGTTCTATGAGATTTTGCGTTGACTATCGTAAATTGAACAAAGTTACCAAAAAAGATAGCTTTCCTTTACCTCTGATTTCCGATACTTTAGATTCTTTAAGTGGAACAAATGTTTTTAGCGCAGTTGACACGAAATCAAGTTATTGGCAAATAGAACTTCATCCTTCTGCCAGAGAAAAGACTGCTTTTGCTACGCACAATGGCTTGTATGAATTCTTGGTAATGCCTTTCGGTCTTACAAATTCTGGGCAGAGTTTCCAGAGACTTATGGGCCATATTTTGAGAGGATTGGAATATCGATTTGCACTTATATATATCGATGATATCATTATATTTTCAGAGTCGGTCGACGAACATTTGGTCCATTTAGAAGAAATTTTTAAAAGACTCCGCGAAGCTAATATCAAACTAAATCCAAAGAAATGTGATTTCGTTAAACAAAGGGTAGAATATCTTGGTCATATCGTAACTCCCGAAGGTATTAGTCCAAACTCAGAAAAGATTCGTGTTGTACAGGAATTCCCTATTCCAACTAATCTCAAAGAACTCAGGAATTTCTTAGGTCTCGCTAATTATTACAGACGTTTTGTCAACGGTTTTTCTCATATAGCCAATCCTCTGAGTGCATTGACTAAAAAGGGTGTTTCTTTCAATTGGACAGAAGAGTGTGCCGTCGCTTTCGACAAGTTGAAACGTGCTTTAGTGTCCGCTCCTATTTTAGCTTATCCTAACTTTAAAGAACCTTTTCTACTGTTTGTCGATGCTAGTTCTACAGGAATAGGATTTACCTTAGCTCAAGTCCAGGATGGTAAAGAAGTAGCGATTGCTTTTAACGGTCGCGGTTTGACTAGTGCAGAGCGCAACTATAGCACAACTGAGAGGGAAGCACTCGCGTTAATAGAAGGTATTAAGAAATTTCAGCCCTATCTTCAGAATCGCCAATTTACAGTTGTTACTGATCACAGTTCGTTACGTTGGTTAATGAATGTTAAGGATGCTTCTGGTCGTCTTGCAAGATGGGCTTTACTTTTGCAACAGTACGATTTTGAAATTGTTCATCGCCCTGGTAAGATGCATGGCAATGCGGATAGTTTGTCTAGACGTCCTTATGACACAAGGGAATGTAATTCAATCCAAAAAGACGAGCCACCAGTAGCGAAAGTACGAGAATTGCAAAGGCGTGATTTCGACCTTAGTGAGATAATCGATTACCTAGAAAATGATATTTTACCGTTAGACGATACTGCGGCGCGCAAGCTTTTGCTTGTGACTGATAGTTTTTACATCGGACATGATGGTTTACTTTACCATTTAGGCAACAATAGAAAGCGCAATTCTTGGGATTCATTTTCTCAGCTCGTTGTACCTCCAGCATTGAGATTTGAAATTTTGTCGAACATGCATGACCACGTTTCCGGTGCGCATTTTGGAGTCCATAAGACTTTCAATAAGGTTAAGCAACGATATTGGTGGAAAGGAATGTACAAAGATGTTGAACATTGGTGTAAGTCTTGTACTGAGTGTTCCATGAGAAAATCCCCTAGGAATACCAAAAAGGCACCCTTACTTCCAATCCCAGTGGAGAATGCTTTTGATAGAGTAGCTGTTGATGTGTTAGGGCCTTTTCCACCTTCTAATAAGGGTAATAGGTACGTCGTCGTTTTCAGTGATTATCTTACTCGATGGTGTGAAGCATTTCCTGTTCCGAGCGTTGAAGCAACTGTAATTTCTCGTCTATTAGTGAATGAGATCATTGCCAGACATGGTGCACCTAGAGTTCTGTTGTCTGATAGAGGAAAAAATTTCTTATCTAAAGTGGTAGCAGACGTTTGTAAGGTCTTCCGTATCCACAAAGTGAACACTTCCAGTTATCACCCGCAAACTGATGGCTTAGTTGAAAGATTTAACTCTACTTTATGTCAGTCACTTTCAATGTATGTCGCAAAGAATCAAAAAGATTGGGATGATTTTATACCGCTAGTTTTGTTTGCCCATAGAACGTCAATTTTAGAAGCCATTGGCGATTCTCCTTTTTATGTACTGTATGGCCGTGAGCCCCGTTTGCCTGTGGATGTCAAGTATTTACCGCCAGTCGATGACGACGTTACTGCTTCAGTGTTTGAACACCGCAAACGAATTGTTGAAAACATTGAATTAGCACAAAATTTAGCTAGAGAAAATTTGCAGCGTGCTCAGCAGAAAATGAAGGATTATTATGATCAGAATACTAAAGAACCAGTGTTCGAACTTGGTCAACGTGTTTGGGTTTATACACCTCGAACTAAAAAGGGTTTATCTAGGAAACTTTTGCACAATTGGTTAGGACCATACAGAATAGTAGAGCAATCATCTCCCGTTCATTTTCGTTTGCGCACTGATACTAATAAGAAACTTACCTTTGCCGTGCATGCGAATCGAATGAAGCCATTTATCGATCCATCTTTACGACCAATTGAACCTCCACTAGTGGACGACCCTCATGAGCCTTACCTGGATGAGTCTGATATTCCAGATGACTGTTTTGAGTCGGAGGTTCCTCTCGATAAGAATGTTAGTCCTAAACCAGTTTCAGATATTACTAATTCAAGTTCACATTCAGACAATCAGATCCAGCCTTGTTCGGATTCCTCAGAGAAAGACGACGATAGAATTTTCCAAGCTGAGCGAATTCTTAAATCTCGTAAAAAGAAAGACAAAATGGAATACCTAGTTAAGTGGCATAACTTTCCCAAAAATCAGTCAACTTGGGAACCAGAGCTAAATATTTTGGATAGACGACTTATTGATAATTTTAACAATTCGAGGAAGTGACTAGCTCCCACGCAATCAATTTATTTCTGTTTTGTTCTTCTCGAGAATTTCAAGATTTTAGGCAAATTTTTTGCATCCCGATCATTGCTTTATCTCACATTTGCCTTTGTTATTGTTCAATTTTGTATGACGCATGCTCAAAATTCTGACTCCCTCGTGCAGAAAGTAGAATTTTACCCCGCCCCGTTAATGATTGCTCATTCCCCTAAACCGCTTACCTTTTATACCGAGACAAAGCTTTTGGATATTCACACAGTCTTTAATTTTACGGAAATGGAGAGTACTTTTTCTATGAGTAATACATCCTGTTCCGCGCCTATGGGAAAGTTTTTCGATCAATTATTGCTGACAGTTCGAAGCTTCCAAAAGGTCGTTCGGCGACTTCTTTCTTTACCAGGCTTTTCAACCCTAGTGGAGTGCGACACATATTTGCCAAGGTATTACCAGTTTATGGTAGGAAAAGTCTCCAGAATGTTGTGCCCAAGAGTCTATAAGAGCTCCGTTTCTGAATGCAAAACTTGGGCGTTAAAATTCTGTCGCGGTCATTCAGTTGACGAAAGACAGTGGTTACGAGGACAGAGTCGTACGCGACGTTCGAATTGGATGTGTCACGCAGGTGTTCTAGGTATTTTTCGTGCAATTTGGACCGGGATAGGACACAAATGTGAAAATAACCACATTAAGAACCTTAAGACCACTCTGAGAGCTCTAACTCACGCTATGTCTATTTCACAAAGTATGATGCGAGTTCTCGACGGAAAAATTGTGTATTTATTCAAAATTACTGATCAGATGAACAGCAAACTAAACTTTTTGTCTCAGGATTTAAAAATGGTTCAAAGTACCTTTAATGACTGGCAGAAACAGCTAGAAAAATTTTCCAATTCAGCCAAATGCCGCGAAGGAATGACAATGGAATTTCTTTCTAAGTATACCGCTGAAATTAATCGTGCTTTTGCCGCTTTTCTAAGACTTTTTGAAATCCAAGATACTTTGAGTCAGATATCCCATCTACATGAAAAATCATTAGTAGGTTATTCCGATTTACCTAAGTTTATGTCTTCCCACTTGTCTGCCAAACTTTCTACTGATCATTCATTGAGGTTGACTATAACAGCATTAGAACAAGGTTTGTCTGTTCTGGCTAGCCCAATGGTCGATGTCGAACACAGCGGTCAGGATTTGACTGTAGATATCTTACTGTTAGCACCAGAGATTACAGATAAAAATAGTTTCTGCGTCGTACAACATTTGACTCCACTCAAATTTAATATTTCGGGAAAATGTTTTTCAGGGCCTGTCCAACACACAAACCTTGCTTTAATTAATTGTCCAAATTCAAGGCAGGTAGTCTCTTTAGACGGATTAGATAGGTGTTTTAGAAGTGAAGTAGGTTTCTTATGCCCTAAGAATGTATTAAAGACAGTTTCTAGCTTGCAATGGTTAGGTTTTGCTTGGAATCCAGACCTGAAACTTTCTTTCCCGCGAAACCATCAACCAACTTCGAAGTGCGACCATATCCACCCATTGGCTCATCTTGGAGGCAGATATTTTCTCTCCACCACTTCTGGAACTTTAGCTTTGAGCAATGGCGAGCAACTTAACATTTCTCCGTTGGCCATCTATAACTTCCCTTGCAACGTTAGCTTCATTGGAATGGAGACTAGTTTGGGCACTTGTCCCCAAAGACTAATGGTGTCATTACCATTATTTTCAACGGACACACTTTCTTATGTTCAGTGGGATCCCAACTCAGATGATTTTCCTACATTGAAGTTACATCATAAGTCATTGACCATCCCACCACCTATGAAGATTAATCATACAGTGATCGACAACTTCGATGAGTTGTTCCAACTTTATGATAGCCAGCTCAGTGGCACTTTGCAGAAGGCAGACAGTTTGATTGATCAGATAGAGGAAACTACTCAGTTCACTTACATCGAGTATATTACGTTCATTGCACTTGGTCTATCAGTGGTGAATTTCATAGTATTCTGTATTCTTTGCCGGTGCATCTCCAGAATATCTGTGCGACACTCCATACCTGCCAGCCCACCTACCTTGCCAACAGCAGTTGCAGAAAGTCACCAACATAAAACCTGCACACATTGTTCAAAGCACAGAAGGATCAACCGTCTGAAAACAATATCCGCAGAAGAAAGTTGTACAACACACAAACCCGGAGAGAAAAGAAGTAAAGACTATCCAAGACAAGTCATTCAAGGAACTGAACTGAACTAAACTATTTCTATTTCGATAATGAATTATATAATAACTTTAACTTTAGTTCATTTTTCCCGAGTATTAGATGAATTAACTGCCATCCAGCTAGCGTCGGTTAGCGGGTTGTTCGCAACCTTCAAACATCGATGTGAGAGTCAGCCCCTGGAACAGGTCACTCCCGTATTCCATGTAGACCAATATTTTCCATGGCAAACATTTGATTTATTCTTAAGTTTCTTTTCTGGCCGAGGACGTGCCATTGATTGGGACACTGATGACCTAGTTGAATTTGTCAATATTAGTCATTACTTCATGGTTCATGAACAGTTCTTAACTCATGTCTTTCGGGCCCCCCTTTCTGATAATTTTTACCCCTTGTACGAAGAAAATCAGCTTTGTGCGGTAATGTTCACTTTGAAAATGAGGAATCACCTTTCAGTAGCCCGTAGCCTTTTAGTTCACGCGTCGCGCGAGTACGATGGGATTTTCGTTTTTGGCGATCTCTTGTTAGCAGATAGCATAGACCACTTTAGGCAGTTAATTAACAACCGTTCGACTGGGTTGTGACCGAATTGATAGGTATCGATTGAATTAATTAAAAAAGCAAAAAAAAAAAAAAACAAAACAAAACAAACAGCAAAAAAATTTTAATTGTTTTGTATTAGATAAGTTGAGTTTTCCATGTAATATTTCCCTACCGTCCGCATCGAGGACGATGCTTAATTTAGGCGGGGAGGAATGTTGTAGAGCGTTTTCAAGGCTCGATATTTCAAGCATTTTTAGGTTTAGCTTTTGTTTTATTAAGTCTCGCCTTTTCGCCCCTACGTGCTATTTTGATGAATCTATAGTTTTGATGATTTATTTTTAGTGTGTGCTTGAACTTGGCTCAGCACTTACCGTGCTAGACATTTTAATCCCTTGTTATGGTTGAAGATAACTAGTTTGCTAGGTGGTCATGTTTGAGTTGGTAAAACTGACCTTGAGTTTTACCCACACTGAACATCCTGTTTTGGAAGTTCCCACGGTTAGCTAACCCAAACATGTCTGTGATTTTTGTATTTAATACTGGAGCACTCCTTGCTGAGAGTAGTAGAAATAAGTAGTAGAAATAAGCAGTGGAACAAGAGAGAGAATAAAGAAGAAAATTACAGAGTCTCAGTACTTCTTGTTAATTTGCCAAGCGAGTGGTAAAACCCCTCAACAATATTTACTGAATATTTATTGAATCTCTAGCCTTTAAATTTTATCTTTTGTATGTTTTTAGTAAGGGAAATTGTTTTTATACAGGGCTAACCTTGCGATTTTCACGATTTTCCCTTTTCAGGATGTATTTTTTACATTTGCGTTCTAGCTTCCTTAATAAATGTTATGTTATGTTATGTTAAAAATACTTGCGTTATCATTGGGCGTCCCAGATCCGAATACTTTGGTAAATTACACTCCACGGTTCAAAATGCATCATGCTGGGTGACAAACTCTTCAAAAAAAGAAAAAAAAAAAACGAATTAAAAAACAAAAAATAATTAAACACAAAAAGGCTCTTATTCTGTTTTTTTCGTATTCCAAACAATAACTTATGTCAGAGAGAAGGACTTATGAAATCAGTTTCTGTTAAAGAATCAGAATCATCTTCTGAGTAATTTTCTGTGTCAATTGGAAATGAAAACATTATCAACAGGGGATAAATTGAAGTGACAGGTCTGGAAATAGCTACTTGGTTTGAATATTTTCAGCTTGGAAATCAATCATGTTTTGGTTTATATTACAACTGTTTAAGGTTATCACATCCAAACATAACCAACCATAGATTTGCACTAATGATTTCTTTCCTGTTAGATATTAACCTTTACAGTAAAAGTAATCTTCATGTTGTTTTTAAAGAGTCAGGAGAACTCTGTTTTAAAATTCAAGTATTTTCTTGTTCGTAATAGCCTTGTTGTTAACATGTATAACGCAAGCAGTTTATTTTTTGACAAAAAAAATTATACAGTGAGACTTAAGTCAAAATGTCTGACATGAAAATAAATAACTAGAGCTCTTACAAATAAGCAGTGTTTACTCAGAGTGTTTAAAAGAACACTGAAGGGTGGATGGCTTCCAAAGATTGTACTTAGAGGAATAAAATATAACTCATTAGTTTGGTTTAGTAGAAGTTAAATTATAAACCTCATTTTTTCAATTTTTGGTTCAATGGTTATAATTCAAGAGCAAAATAGTTTAACGGATATGTGTACGATCCTTCGCAGTAAAGCACTATTTGAGCAATAGTGAAAATCAGACCTGAAAAAAATTTCAGGCCTGTACGGGATTCGAACCACTGACCTCTGCGATACTAGTGCAGCGCTCTACCAATTGAGCTAACAAGCCAACTGGGAGCAGGCCATCAAATTAATTCGACATAAACCCGTGTTTGATTTATCATCTACGGGTTTATGTCGAATTAATTTGATGGCCTGCTCCCAGTTGGCTTGTTAGCTCAATTGGTAGAGCGCTGCACTAGTATCGCAGAGGTCAGTGGTTCGAATCCCGTACAGGCCTGAAATTTTTTTCAGGTCTGATTTTCACTATTGCTCAAATAGTGCTTTACTGCGAAGGATCGTACACATATCCGTTTCATAACCGCAGTTCATACATATGTTTCATATGTTTGTTGTTGTTCAAGTTAGTTTAAGTTACTCACCTTTAATGACAGCTTTTATTTTTGTTCTGACAGTTTCCCATGAATGAAATGGAATTTCTTTCTAAAGAAGAGTTAAGAAGAAAGATGGTAGGAAAGAGTTTATATCTCTGGAGGCAAAGTTTGCATAAATTTCCCGCAGCTTTGTTTGAATTGACTGAGTTGGAGCAACTTTACCTGTCAGAGAATAAACTTACAACAATACCTGAAAGTATCAGAAAACTAAACAATCTCATGTACCTTGATGTGAGTACAAACCAGCTGTCCATATTCCCTACAAGTTTGACTCAGCTGAAAAAACTCAGATGCCTGAACATCTCAAAGAACAAACTAACCATCCTCCCTGATGCTATTGGGGAGATGGTGGAGCTGAAGATACTGGTGCTGAGTCACAACCAGTTGACTGTGTTGAGTCCAGCTATAAAACAGCTGAAGAAACTCGACTATTTGTTTGTGTATAGGAATCCTTTTACAGTTGAAGGAATGAGAAGTGTTATGGAGCTAAAGGATAAGATTCACAGAGTATATTCAGATCTCCCAGGTGAGTAAAGGAAATTCCTCTTCACATTAATGTTGTTACATGTGCATTATTTACTAAATTGGTTCTAATGGTTGACTTGCAAGTGGTTATGCTGCTTGTTACTGATAATTACAGGCAGCTGACAATAGTTTTATAATAAATCGTGAGAAGAATAATGAAGTAAATGCTGTCACAGTTATACTGTATGATCGAACAAAGGTTGCATCACTTTAGAAATACATGACATTTGTACTGGAAGTTTTAGTTATATTTTGAAAGGTTTATTTTAATGGCTTGGCTGACATTGAAAGTTAAGTTGAACTACAGTGTACTATAATTTGAGAGGGAATTGAGGAGGGATTAAGTTTATTACAAATCATTTTACAGTAAGGGATTATTGTAAGTTGTAATTTTTGCTTTCTAGTTGATTGGAATTTAAGAAGTTTATTGCAAATTATTTCACAGTTGTAGGAATTGCTGTTGTAACTTTTGCTTTTTGTTTATTTGATTTTAATTTTAAAAGGAAGAATTAAGTTTATTACAAATCATTTCTCATCCAGGAATATATAGTACTGTAAGTTGTAACTCCATAATTTTTGCTTTATTTTATTGTAAGTTATTAACAATGTAACGACATTTAGCTCATCATACAGAATTTATGGACTAATATGATTTTGAAATGAGAGTTTAGGTTATTGAGAATAAAACTTCTGTCTTAACTGGTCAGGAGTTATTCTGATAATTGTTGCACCATAATTTATGCTGCCCTTGTAATATTTTAGAATCTATCAATTGCTACGTCTTGGGAATGTGATTTTTCTTTCTGTTTTCCAAACACCATTTGGCAGAATTGACATCAATTATTGCCTTTGTTTAGTTTGATCAGTCACATTAAAATCAATTTACTCTTAATGTTTCATTTCATTGAGTCAGTTTATAATAGTCATTGTGTATGTGTTTACCTAACTCACCGATGCAAAGATTTTTACATGTATATACTAGCATAGTTTCTAACTTTATGCATACAGGACATGTAATTGAATTGACTTATCAGGCCTTTTTCAGATTGTGTTTGAAACCTATAAAAACAGAAATTGCTTTTCCTTTAGGGTTATTATAATAATTACAACTTCCTCTGATTAGCCTTTTTCCTTTGGCTCAATCATGATTACTTTTTTAATTAGACCATGTGGATAGACAAAGAGCGCAAGGACCAGCAGCACAGTTGGCTTATGAAGAGGCTTTAAAAGATGGATATGTACAAGTTTACCGTGGTCGTGTTATACTGGTTGGTCAGGATCGCGCCGGTAAAACCAGTCTGAAGAAGAGTCTTTTAGGCCTTCCATTTGACCCTAAAGAACAGAGTACTGAGGGGATTGAAGTGGATCCTTCAAAGTGTGAAACTGATGTTGACCAAGCTGTCAAGAACTGGCAGTTGACCAAGGAGAGTAAACCAGGACTGGTTGAATGTTCAAAAGATGTAGCAAAGATTGTGGTTGGCAGAATGTGTGGAGCAGATATTTCTCAATTTTTAAAGGAAGAGACAACCAAAGAAGGAGAACTGAAATTAGAAGATGAAGTTGAAGGTGTTTTCAAGTCAAAGCAGGTTTGAGAGTTTAATAAAAATGCTGAGAATTTTATAAAAGGAGATGGGAGGAAAGCAGCCGAATTAGCCTTTTGAGAAATATTTTTTTTTAAAGAGAATGAATAGGATTACAACTTGCTATTTTTTAAAATTCTTTTCTCTATGAAAATTCTAAATTTCTTACATCTAGAATTGTGTCTGAAACAGTCTCAGTTTCTTTTGGATGTTTTCACAAAAGTTTAGGTGAGACAAAATTTTATTTACACATCAGGTAAAAAAGAACTGCAAGTAATTTTTGTTTAAACATCTTGAATGAAGGCATACATGCAAAAATTTTACTACAAAAATGAGGGCCATCTTTTGATTTTTCCATTCTTCAATTGCTTTTCCAGTGGTGTCTTCTCTTAACTTAAAGGAAATTTGAGATTTTCTTCTCCAATTATATATAAATTTTTAGTCGTAATTATTTTTTATTCTCTGATATAATGTTTTCATAACTCTTTTTACATTTTGGCTATAAAATCCTTATAGAGGAGCTTTAATAAATGTATGTTATGCTAATGCTTATGTAACTTCAGTCACAAGAAACATTTCTTGGTCTCAGTTGACTATCTCCAGGGTGCGAGGATTTGCTCTTTATTGACTTATTCTATGCAATTAAGTTTCTCTCTGTCTAAAGGCTCTTACACTTGAGATGTCAGCTTCAGAACTCTCTACAGTAGCCAATTTACAACTTCAACTCAGTTGGTAAAGCAAGTTATCTTGTTATACCCCCCTCACCAAAGCAGGACAGCAGTTTTTTTAGAAACTTGCCCCTTAAAATTATTCTAGACTGAGGTGATCATAATTTTTTACAATTTAGCAGCCTGTTCATAACCTGAAGTTTTGAATACATAATTATATACACTTAAGTGAGAATAATGTTTCATTTAATTCTCCATTCAGGTTGAGGAGGATGAAGGTTTCACAGATATTCTGCAAAACAATGCCAATGAACATTCTACTGAATGTAAAGGTGAAAACACGCAAGCTGAGCCTGATGTGATGATTGATGTTTCTTAACCTTCTGATACTGTGAAGCATGTTAATCAGTGGTTAAAGTATGCCAAAGGCAAACCCATCAAAAGTGCCTTACTCACAGAAGAATCCTATGTTACAATGGACGTGTGGGACTTTGCAGGGCAGCACTTGTACTATGCCAGCCATCCTATCTTCCTATCACAGCGGGCACTTTACATATTGGTGCACAATCTCAGCAAGCCTCTGGATGCTCCAGCTGAGCCCTGCGTGAGACAAGGGAGTAATGATGTGAAGTTGGAAAACCCTAACAATGAAACAAACATGGAGAATTTGCTCTCATGGTTGGCTACAGTACACAGTGTTTCCCTGGCCAATGATGACACAGATGATGATCCACAACACAAGCTGCCCTACCTTCGCCCCCCAGTGTTCATTGTTGGCACACATGCTGACAAACCAGATAAAGACATTGCAGTAATAAAGAAACAAATTCAGAAGAGAATTTCTGGTATGGAATATGAGAAGCATGTGGTCAAACCCTTATTCTGCATCGACAACACTCAGAGGCCTAATTGGATGAACAAATTTATCCAGAAGATTGGAAAGCAGATTGGAAAAGATAAAACAGGTGAGATAAATGATTTTATTACTCGACTCTGGGGGTCAGAGGGCCAATAACTAAAATCAACCAATCAAAATGCTCCATTGCCAGTCCAATGTATAGTATTGGACCGGGCACTGTCCCAAATGATAAAACAGGTAAGATAAATGATTTCATTTTGTATCCATAACCATAGGTTACTTGTAGTAATTGTTGACTTTATAATTGTATAAAAGCTTATCTTTGGGTGAATTTCAAGAACACTTGATTTGTAGCAATTTTTGTAACCAAAAGCCCAATATTGGGAGATGGTTGACAAGCATTGAGCATACAGTAATTATTATCTGACTTACATTGTTACATGTTATCCAGCAGCAGGCAGTGTGTTGTGCTTCATTATAATTTGAATTGCAAGTAGATAGAGAGACAGAACATTCTAGTGGAAGTTGTAGAGGGATTAAATGATATTACTATGGTGGAATGAGTTAGGACTTAATTATAGTGGAAAAAAGTCAGAGTTTGAATTGCAAGTAGATAGAAAAAAAGAACAATTTTTCTAGTGAAAGTTGTAGAGGGATTAAAAGATATTACCATGGTGGAATGAGTTAGGACTTGGTTGTAGTGGAAAAAAGTCAGAGTTGTTTGTTGTTGTTGTTTTTTTTTAATAACCTGCACTCTGCTTTAAGCTTTCAGCTACTCTATATTCTGAATATACTGGCAGCATCATATAGAGTCCAATTCATTTTTGGAGATGGAGCCATTAATTTCAGAGTATGGAATAATTATAGGGAACAGAAGAGCTAAAATGTGGGGATTTAAAGAGATTGTCATCTTAGCTAAGTTGTCAGCTGTAAAATCTCTGCAATTATACAAGTATAAAATTATGCTATCGTACTATGCTCATTGTAAGCGCATGTTTCTGTGTTGTATTATGCTCTGAATTCCTTTTCTAAATATATCCTGCAGAGCAAGAAGGAAAAGTAGATGGTATAAATGAATTACAGAACACAATCCTGAAGGTGTTGAAGCAAGAGCCTTATATGGGAGAGAAGATACCAGTGAGGTAAGTAAAAAACACAATTTATTCGGAAAAACCCCAGTTCATGCACTTCAAAATCGATTTTTTCCCTCAAATAAGCAATGATAAAGATTTTAAATGGTACGTGTTATGACGTATGCTAGCACGTGACTCGCCTCGTGCGTTGTGTTGTTGTAGTACATCCGCCATTAAACTAGTTGAGTTAATATTGCAAGTGACTCTATTCTCGTCTCTCCAAACACTACAAATTTTGGCGACGAGTTACGGGATTAAGTAACATGCCCGGGGGAGATAATACCACCGAGGTCGAAGTCGAAGGAGCGAGTGCAGCTTCATTCAGTCCCCCAGTTGCTGGTTATTTCGGACGAATGGAGAATTTTGACCCGAAAGTGGAAGAGTGGTCGACATACGTAGAGCGTTTGGAGATGTTCTTTGTGGTGAACAATGTTCCCAACGAGAAAAAGGCAGCCAGTTTACTTACCTCGATTGGTGGGAAGATGTATGCTTTGTTAAAGAGTTTAACTACGCCGACTAAACCCACGGAGTTATCGTTCACGGAAATTGTAGAAGTTATGGGCCGACATTTGACGCCGAAACCAATTATCATCGCCGAAAGGTACAAATTTCACAAGTACAATCAAGTGGAAGGTCAGTCAATTCGTGAATTTTTAGCTAAGTTGCAAAAATTAGCAGAAACTTGTGAGTTTGGGGTATATCGCGATGAAGCATTGAGGGATAGACTGGTGTGTGGCATTACCTCACAAACGATTCGAAGAAAATTATTAGGAGTAGCAGATTTAACACTAAAGAAAGCAGTAGATATCGCCGTTGGCATGGAGTTGACAGACAAGGAAATATTCGAGATTTCTAGTGAGCCTAAACCCGTTCGGAAGGTGGAGGTACATGACCCATGTTTTCGTTGTGGTAGGCGAAATCATTTACCTGAAAAGTGTTTTCATAAAGATTCCGAGTGTCACATATGCAAACGAAAAGGGCACATCAGTCCACAATGTCTGCAGAAGAAGTCTGCGAAATCCCCAACCCAAGGTAAACCCAAGCCTCAAAAATTTAAACAGGGAAAGAAGAAGAAAAAAGATTCAAGAATTAAGTTGTTAGACACTAGAAGTGGTTCTGGTAGTGAGGCTTCTGACTCCTCACATCCTGAAAACTCCGGTGACGCATACAACCGTGAATGGCCTATGTTTTCTGTGAGAAATTCCTCAAGAAAGAAATCGGATGAAATATTGATATCGCTTAATATCAATAATGTTCCCTGTAAATTAGAATTGGACACAGGAGCTGCAGTGACTGTGATCCCTGAAGAAATATGGCAAAACGATTTGGGCTCGGTTCCTCTGCAAAAGTCTAACGTGACTTTAAGGAGCTATTCTGGGCATTCGATACCGGTGTATGGGGAAACTGCTGTTCATGTTAAGTATGGATCTCAAGAACTTGACCTACCCATTATAGTTACTAAAGGGAAAGGTGTTGCTCTCATGGGAAGAGATTGGTTGTCCAAGATTAAGTTGAACTGGCACCGCATTAATGCTGTTCGACAAGCTAACCAAGCAAGACCCAAGTTAGAAGACGTAGTTCAACAGTACCCCAAATTGTTTGATGGTAAACTAGGTACCATTACTGGATTCACAGCTCAGCTCAAAGTGAAAGAGAATGCTACACCTCAGTATTTCAAGTCTCGTCCGATGCCTTACGCACTCAGGGAGAAGGTGGAAAAGGAGCTGAAGCGCCTGGTGAAAGAAGGAGTATTAAAAAAGGTTGAAAGTTCGGATTGGGCCACACCAATTGTTCCCGTTCTTAAACCAGATGGAACAGTGAGAATTTGTGGCGATTTCAAACTCACCATTAACCCTTACTTAGATGTCCCAGAGTACCCTATGCCGACACCAGACGAATTATTCACAAAGTTGAATGGAGGTGAATTATTTACTAAGCTAGACCTCAGTCATGCCTACCAGCAAGTAGTCCTGGATGAGAAGTCCCAACCCTATGTCACCATTAATACCCACTTAGGTTTATACCGGTACACTAGACTACCATTTGGAGTGGCAGCTGCACCTGCAATATTCCAACAGATGATTGACAAAATGCTAGATGGCCTGGCCCAAACTGGCGGAATATTGGATGATTTGATCGTCACTGGTCAAAACGATGAGCAGCATATCGAGAACTTGCACCATACTCTCAAGAAATTTGAAGAATGTGGAGCTAAGTTTAAGGTTTCTAAGTGTGCGATTATGCAACCTAAAGTGGAATATTTTGCATTCGTGTTGGATCGGGAAGGTATACATTCTTCCCCAGCCTAAGTTCAAGCAGTCCTAGAAGTTTGTGAACCTGAGAACCGAACAGAATTGCAATCATTTTTAGGTTTGGTAAACTACTATCGCAAATTCATCCCAAACATGTCAACATTGGTCAGTCCTTTGAACCAGTTACTATCGAAGGACACACCCTGGTGTTGGAATAGGGAGTGTCAAGTATCATTTCAAGCTCTTAAAGATACTCTGGCTTCTTCAAAAGTGTTAGTTCATTACAATCCCAAGCTTGAAGTTCAGTTAGCCGTAGACGCTTCACCAGTAGGCCTGGGAGCAGTAATTTCACACATCACTGCTAATGGAACTGAGCGTCCGATTGCTTACGCCTCGCGATCTCTAACCAAATCTGAACGAAATTATTCAGTAATTGAAAAAGAAGCTCTAGCCATCATTTTTGGTATTCGCAAATTCCAGCAATTTCTGTATGGCCGCAGATTTACCCTTCTGACAGACCATCAGCCCCTAACGTTATTGTTTGGTTCCAAGAAGGCGATTCCAGCCGTAGCTGCATCACGGATTCAAAGATGGGCAATCCAGCTTTCAGCTTACCAGTACGATATCAAGTACCGCAGATCAAAGCAGAATGAGAATGCAGACGCCTTATCAAGATTTCCGTGTAAAGGAACAGACGTTGACTTACACGTTGACGAAGAATCTGCAGACGTCAACAGGATCCAAGTTGCTAGAGTTCCAATCAATTCTAAACGGCTTCGGGAAGATGCAGCCCGAGATCCAGTGTTATCGAGAGTCATTCACTTCACCCTTTATGGATGGCCGGACAAGTCCGAGGTTTCTGACAATTTGAAAAGCTATTTTGCTAAACGAAATGAGTTTACAGTGGAGGACGGATGTCTTTTGAGAGGAACAAGAGTCGTGATTCCAGCGAAACACCAGGAGACTGTGTTAGCAGAGTTACACCTGAGTCACCCTGGAATTGTACGAATGAAAGCATTAGCGAGACTTCATGTTTGGTGGCCGGCGTTAGACTCAGATATCGAACAGTTAGTTGGAGACTGTGAGACCTGTTAGATAACGCACAGTAAAGCGCCACTAACCTCCGATAATCCCTGGATGTGGCCGCACCGACCTTGGCAACGAGTTCATGTCGATTATTGTGGTCCATTTCTTGGTGGTTTCTTTTTGGTTGTCGTAGACGCGAAGTCTAAATGGCTAGAAGTGATACCCATGTCAAGCACAACCGCTCAAGCAACGGTGGACGTATTACGCTCACTCTTTGCTATTCATGGTTTACCCGAAGAGATTGTCTCAGATAATGGCCCTCAATTTATTGCACAAGAGTTTAAAGATTTCCTAAGATACAACCATGTGAAACAAATCCTCAGCGCGCCATACCATCCAGCATCTAATGGCGAAGCGGAGAGAGCAGTAAGAACCTTTAAACAAGCGATGAAAGCAGCTAAAAGTGAGCCAGGTACCATATCACAGAAGATTTGTTCATTCTTATTGAGCTATCGCACTACACCGCACACGGCAACAAGATGTACGCCCGCTGAATTGCTGATGAACCGAAGACTACGGACACGTCTAGATCTTTTACGACCAGATCTTCGAAAGAAAGTATCTAAACCCTCCAAGTTACAACCTACTGCGCCCAAGAGACAGCTTAGTGTAGGAGATCCAGTCTTGGTACAAGACTACAGGAAGAGTCAAGATCCTTGGGTCAAGGGAGTGGTAGTTGCAAAGTTAGGACCTGTGACTTATCGTGTACAGGTAAAGGAGTTATTTTGGAAACGACATATCGATCAGTTGAAAGACCTCTCAGGAACGAAGATTCAACCCCATAAGCAGGAACAATCAGAGGATTGGGAAGTGAATGTGCCTCAGTCTTTAGCAGCATATTCGCCAACTGAAACGCCCGTCACCACAGTAGGACACGTTCCTTCACATAGTGAACCAACACCCAACCAGAGTCAACCTCGTGTCACGGAGGCGAAACCAGCCCCAGAACAACCAAGGGATCTTGTAAATCAAGAAGAAGCCGTTTCATACAAGAAGTCTGATCGACGTGACCAGACTGTTTTTCCAGAGAGACGCTACCCAGTTCGTGACCGAAGACCGCCTAAGCGCCTTATTGAACAAGTTCCTTAGTGAGCTTGAGACTGTCTAAAGGAACTCGGACGTTTATTATTTTAGTGTTCGTTGATACTTTTCCTAAGGAAGGGAGGAATGTTATGACGTATGCTAGCACGTGACTCGCCTCGTGCGTTGTGTTGTTGTAGTACATCCGCCATTAAACTAGTTGAGTTAATATTGCAAGTGACTCTATTCTCGTCTCTCCAAACACTACAGTACGCAGTGTATTTAGCATAATTTTATGTGCAGCTAAGTAATAAAAAATATCCTTCCACCACTGGATTAAATTGTGGATACATCAAAATTTGCAAAACTATAGATTGTACAAATGCGCAGCAGTTGCTTCAGTGCAGACAAACAAAATTTAAATTTGTGTCATTACGACAATGTTATAATTCTAAAAGATAAGAAGATGTGATTGATATTTGAGTAGGCACAGTTCTTGGAATTGACTTTGTATGTTGCAAAAAAATAATCATGTCTGTTGTAGTTGAAAGTTGAAGATAGTATGATCGAGGCAATGCATGTATTAACACTTGAGGACTTTAAACACATGCATGTCTGATTGAATTTAAGACCCAATTTTATGCCATAATGCATTATAGGTATTCTGTGGCTTTGTAGGTGGTTTCAGTTTGAAAAAGTGATTCAAGCTTTGGTCGCTAAACAGATTTATCACAGAAATCTGAAACAACTTGAGCACTACGCAAGTAAAGATTGTTTCATGGAAGATGCAAAAGAGTTTGACTCCATGATCAGTTTTTACCATGGCCTGGGGATGATAATCAAGCACCGCAGTACAGTTGTACTGAAGGCTCAGTGGCTGATTGATCTGTTCAAGCAGCTGATAACCATTCCACCTTTCAATAAACAGGTAGAAAAACTATTTCATTTTAGAAAGACTAGCTTACTTGGAAACTGTTGTTCAATAAATTAGAACAACAGGAAACTAAGCAGGATGATTCTTCGAAGAAATGGGCACTTATTTCAAAAGCTATAGAGAACATGTAGAGGGGTAGACGGCATCGACCAGCGGCTCTTCTGATGTCAGCCGTAATGTCATTGTTTGATCTGATTGATTGCATAAATACGCCCCAGTACTTGAGGGGCTAAACTGTGCTGCGAATCCAGTTTTCCTCAATGTAACCGACGAACTGCCGTGAAGGCTCTGTCATAGCTTCTGGTTTTAGGCTACCGATGGTTGCGGCAATGTGTTATAATTTGTTGGGTAGGAATCGACCAGAGGATTGGGGACCAACTGATCGAAAGTGGGTACGAAATGTCTGAGCCTAGGTACGAATCGTGTAGGCACGAAAGATCCGGCATGGTTACGAAACGACTCGATACCACCTGTAAACATGTGTCTTTTACTGTTTATTGTTATAATCATATGATTTGTTGACCCCACACTATTTTATGTACTTTTTACAGCTTGTCAGGCCATTTATTGATTTAGCCTTTTTATTTGCAATTAGAGACTCGCATTAAGTTGCTACTGCTCACAATCATTGTATTCACACAATTGAATAGTTCTTTTTGCGTGTGCTAGTGGGCGTATTCACCTCTGAGCAACCCAAGATACAAATTTGCCCACTAGGGGTTTCATAGCCGACCATTTCAGTGTATTAATGGAAATAAACTTTTATTTCTTATAAATGTACGTGGGAAACATTCAAAAGGAACATTACGTGGCCTTTCCTTATCCAGAATTGTTCCACCTACATTTTCTAGAATCCCCTGTATGCTAAGTACTGGCAAGAACTTGAAGGAAGTGGCATCCTCAGCATGGAACATGTTGATCATGTGTTCTCCAGCTGTATTGGCCAAGGAATCATCAAAGAAGACATCTTAGACATGATGGAGCGATTTGGTTTGATTGCTAAGTTCTCAGTTTCCCCAACTGACGTAAAGTACTTTGTACCAGCTCAGCTGAAGTCATCACCTGATAAACTCTGTAAGATGAAACCGTCGTCAACAGATCCCTGTCCATTGTATCTCCTGTTTGTCCATGGCTTTGTCCCTCATGGCCTCTTCTTACAGCTTGTCTCACGATCCATTCGCTGGTGTTCAAAGACATGGCCCGCGGATCAACCTACCCTGTACCAAAATGGAGCATGGTTCATCATTGGCAAAGATATTCATGATTTTGTCCTCGTATGCAAAACAGGATTTGTGAAGGTAATCTTGAGACAAAGAACACAGAGTCATCAGGTTGTAGGACAGAACTCCGCCGAACTAGCAAGTGTCGTTCGTGAATTTCTTGAAGACACCCTTCATAATTTGTCACAAGAGATGCCGTACCTGAGTGGACTACAGTATAGGCTGTGTGTTGCATGTCCTTACTGCCATCAAGGGGCAGAAGAACCAAGTCGTGCATGCTCAGACCATGTGAAAACCACGTGCACCCACGAGGACTGCTTCCACCTCATTGATGCAAATGAAGGCCGAGCGGAAATATGTAAAAGAAAAATCGATGATAAAATACTTCCTCCCTGTGGATTGGAGAAGTGGTTCTCGAAAAGAAGAAGGCAGGTATGATCGATGGAAAAGATTTTTCAAGTACAGATTTCTAGCCTCTGCCTCATCTTTCAAAGTTCTCTCCTCCATTTTACTTGATCTGAGAATCAAATGTTCATTGTTGAGAAAGGTAGCCCTAATAGTTTATATCCAGTTTCAAATATTAGTAAGAGAATCTCTATCACGATGAAATTATTTTTGAAGTTTATACTTTTCTGTTTTCCTTTGGTTAAGTATTGATCGACATATATTTATATCGTAACACACATAATATGTTATGTTCTGTAATCGTTTTAATCCTAAATGACGTATTTTTTCTTCAGGGTTTATCTTCAATTGTGGCTCCAAGATCACTCGGTGAAGCAAGTGAAATTAAGCCAATGAAGTCTGACGCGGCATTGAAGGTGACTCTCCTGGGCAGTGAATGGAGTTCATCAATGGGAGGCTTATCTACCATAAACAGACAGCTTGCCATTCTGTTGGCCAAAAATTCGCAAGTGGACTTCACTCTCTTTGTACCACAGTTTGCCTGTTCTGAACAAGAGAGGAGAATGGCAACGAGTCACAATGTATCCTTGAGAGAGGCACAAAGACGCCCGGGTTATGCCGACCCCCTTGACTGGCTGAGTGCCCCACCGAGAGATCTGGCCATTGACATAGTACTGGGTCATGGAGCAAAGCTTGGTAAACAAGCTCAATTTATTAGAGAATCGCACCATTGCACCTGGATACAGGTAGTGCACACTGCACCTGAAGAACTTGGAATGTACAAAGACTATCCTGAGGCCATTTCTAAAGGAAATGAGAAGAACAGAACTGAAGTGGAGTTGTGTAAGTTGGCAGATGCTGTGGTAGCAGTTGGACCAAAGTTGACGAAGGCTTACTCTTCCTACCTGCGCTCATGCGAGAAGCACCAAGATATAATTCAACTGACGCCGAGCACGTTCAGTGAGTTTTCTGACGTAAAACAAGCTGCAGTTGACATGGATAAGTTTAAGGTTCTAACGTTTGGCCGTGGTGACCCAGAGGACTTCAGCCTGAAGGGCTACGATATCTCTGCCAGAGCAATAGTTGAACTGAGAGACAGATCTTACCATCTGATCTTCGTGGGTGCAGCTGACAGTAAACAGGATGAGGCTGCAGCGAATTTGCTGAAGAGTGGAATTGATAAAAGGCAGCTGACTGTGAGGAAGTTCGTGCAGAGTAAAGAGGAATTGAAAGAAACATTTTGTGAAGTTGATCTCTGCATGATGCCCTCCAGAACAGAGGGTTTCGGCCTGACAGCATTAGAAGCTTTGTCTGCTGGTCTTCCCATTCTTGTCAGTGGCAACTCAGGATTTGGTGAGGCATTGTGCACTGTACCAGCAGGGAAATCATTTGTTGTGGATTCTGAGGACCCTAAGGAGTGGGCAAAGGCAATTGTTGGTGTCCGAGAGAAGGAAAGATCAGACCGCCTCCATGAGATTCAGCAACTGAGGAGTTCCTATGAAGAGAAGTTCAGCTGGGAGAAACAGTGTGACATTCTTGTGGAGAAGATGTGGGACATTGTTCATGGTGAGAATATTTTGAATATCCTTCAAAAAGTGTTTTTGGGGACGACTCGGCTTTCATTTCCTTATAAAGCATCATGGAAAGCTGGGACACTACAGATAAAAAGAATATGTTGAACCTGAATAGTAATCAGTTGTTTTATCGTCTTCTGGGTTGGTGTAATATTAAAAAAAGGTTTCTTTTTATCTTTTTAGCTTCTAAAAGACAAGACCCAAGATTCAGAACTCAGGAGGGCGAAGATGTGGATACGCCAACCGAACAACTAACAGTTGATTCATTACTGACTCCAAGTGAGTAACAAAATATTCATGACGCATGGCAATTGACATCCCCCAAGAGTAACATACAGGTTTGAAGAAGATCCAACATTTCTCCTTTCCTTTTCTTTCAACTTCAGGCCAGCTACGCTTTTTGAAAATAGCACTTGTGATAATATTTTGCACTGCGGAAGAGAGATGTTCTTTTTGTACCTCTGCTTTCTCCGGTTATGATCCAAAGACATGTATACACTAATTTGATTTTCTTCTACTTTCTGATATGGGCGGATGGCTTGGTGTAATTTTTGTTTTAGTCAATTGAAGTTTTTATTCCATTTCACCAGAAAGCAAACATAAATTGCGTAAAACAGGAAGACTTGGGGCGTTTTTTTTTTTTGTTCTTTTTTAGTCGTGGGTACGCGAAGCGTACAAACGACTATTAGAATGGGGCAGAATATGCAAATGTGGTACTCACTCAGATGTAAACAAATAGATAATAATAACGACTTTCCGAAATTATACGGGAACACCTCTATTACATTTCCGAAGGAATGCTGCGACTTTAAAATTTAACTGGATCCTTTTTTGAAGGAGTTTCGATTTTGATTAAAATACTCGTCGCAGTTAGCAAATGTGCTAACTGCGACGTCAAAGCTCTTTGAAATACTAAAGGTGTAACTCTGAGTGAAGACGCTTAATGCAATTGCTTTTCCGCGACCATCTTTCGCCATCATTTGCATTATTGTGGAATATTCCTCGCCGTTCCCTGGTATATTTTGTTTTTGACAAAGCGTCCAGGCCACAATCGTTCTTAAATACAATTTCAAGCCTTCATTCTTCTCACTGCGAGCCGTCAGTATTTACATCGTTATATATCGCTAAAATGAGTAACCGGCGAATTTTTATAGGGGAAAGCAAGGCGGTGTTTTCGTGACTGGCCAATTGTTTAAGTTTCTGATGGTTTTACCTCTCATCTGTTTGGTAACTACGCAAACATTGATTTGTAAAAATCATTGTGTGTACACCCCTGAACGTTAAAAATATATCAAGTCGAAGGAATAGTTTTTGTTATTATTACTTAAATAACTGTTTTCAAAATTTCCAGTCTGCATTCTGTACCCAATCTGCAGTCTGAGGTCTGCATTTTGCACCCAGTCTGCATTTCGTACCCAGTTTACAGTCTGTATTTTGTACTGACCGATACTGAGCTAAAATGAGAATTCTGACCATTCACCCAACATCATCCCAGCAGTTCAAAGTAATACCACGTAGTTTCAACGGTATCAGGGAGTTACCCACTGGAATTTAATTATCTTCAAAACTCATTCCAACGCGATGTATCCACGACTTATTCACAGTTTCCTTTGATTTTTCCCGAAACGAAGCCCAAGTTGAAATGCTGTTGCTATCAAAACGTGTATTTGTACCGGCTATTCAGAGTGTAGTCGTTTTCCGACACAATAATGAAGTAATCATCTATTAATGCGAATAATCCTTCATTTATACGAGGTCTAACCCTTACCGCGGTTTTCATTAAATAAATGTACTTCCCAAAATTTAATATAGTTTAGAACGCGGTTTTGTCAAAAAACGGCTCCGCGGTTCTTTTTCCAGTTCTGCAAATATGTCAAAGTGTAAAGCTTGTCGTAAAGCTTTCCTCATTGCATCTTCTCTCTTGACTTTTAGTATATTCGTTTGCAAATAAAAAGTCACAATTTATCATTTCAAGGCTCAGTAGCTGGACAATACACTGGTTGTTTAGTGGTTGAAGCCCTTTTTTTCCTTTTTTACTCCCAAACTTCTCTGTAAAGATGGGGAATTGTTTCGTTTCTTTCATGTTGTTAGATTAAAAAAACTTTTTGTCCCTTCTAGGTTCTTTTGACCGAATCATCCAGGGACTTCAGCAGATGCAACTTGATGCAAGCAAAGTCAAGAGCAGAATAGATCTATCATTGGGGCTGAGGAATATTGCATCAGACAAGGGCTTCACGATATCTGACAATCAAGGATTAGGAAATTGCATGTTCTATGCCTTGTCAGAAAAACTGGAAATTGTTAAAGGAATCAAAATCACACATGGCACATTAAGACGAACCTTGGTTCAGTACCTCAGAAGTAACCCAAAACTAGTAAGCTGATGTTAATATGTCAAACAGAGTGTTTCACTTGCTGTTCTCTTTAAGGTTAAGTGTGAAAACGGGTCAACACCACCAGACCATATCCCAGTGTTCACGGCATAACTTTATTATTCAAGAAGCCGCACAATGATGTTGCTTACAGCTGAATCCATTTGTTACTTAATGTGGCCTCCGAAGTAGGAGACTTTTACGGTTTTAGTCATTTGAATATTTTGGTTTAAAAAATGCCCTCTCTTGAACATCTATCAGATAACACTAAACAGAACTCCTGTTATTCTCTTAATGATGGATCTTTCCTGTTGTTTTTCTGCTGTTTGCGAATCGTTGCTGTTCTACAATAAATGCTAATTAAAGGTTGTCTCGTATCATTCTTAAAAATAATACTCCATGACTCGTACTCCGCGCGCTCAATTTCCGATCAACAATCCTCTTTAAGTTTGTTTCTCTAACTGATTTTTTTTACAGCCGAATGGAACAGATCTGTTTCACTTTGTCCATGGATATCAAACATGGACTGACTACTTAAGACACATGGAACAAGATGGAGCTTGGGGTGATCACGTGATTCTGTGTGCCGCAGCAAACTGCTATGAAACGTGCATTCGTGTGGTCAGCAGTCTACCCCATAGCAATGATGTAATGATTACGCCACATTGTCCAGTAAGCAAAGCACTTGTGCTGGGACATATTCATGAGGTGCACTATATCAGCCTTCGACCCGCGCAAGGTAGAGCTCGTTATATTACTCCAATAAAGTGTAATTTTTGTTTTATAGTGATCTTTGTTAGTTAGAATCGTCAATCTTCTTTTTAATACCGAGTTGACAACAAAGTGACGCTTTTTGTTGTTGTTCGATTTGATACTTTGCTTTTTTAACAGAATCATTTTTGTCGGTGTTTTTAATGTCATGTTCCATCGTTCGCTCCCGTCTCAATAATCAAACACAATTCATGCACACTTTAATTCTCTGTTGCTGTTTAATCAGTGTTCTGATTGTTGTGCTTACAGGTTAAAATGGCAGCCCCTTACATTTACTTTGATCGGCCAATGAAGAGCCCAGCCTTGCTGAATGACTTTATAGGCATACAGACTACTGATGCAAATTGGCCAACTAGAGCTCTCTTCGGCCTGATTTTTCGGATGTGAACTTAAGAAGCTTAGGTTTGATAACATAGGTTCTATAGTAAATGGTTTGAACCCGGGGGTAACATGTGAAGGTGTAGTCTGATCGTCCGGGTGAGTGTAGTCCTGAGAAGGACTGTTGTCGGTGGCAGTGACTGACGTTTCGACAACCTGTGCGGAAGTCATCATCAGAGTCAAGTGAATGATTGTTGTTCTACTGACAACAATCATTCACTTGACTCTGATGATGACTTCCGCACAGGTTGTCGAAACGTCAGTCACTGCCACCGACAACAGTCCTTCTCAGGACTACACTCACCCGGACGATCAGACTACACCTTCACATAGGTTCTATAATAATAGTTTTCCAATGTATGGCGTAAAAAGAGAAACAAACCAAGCGACAAAAGGCTTTTAGTAAAAGGACATCACACCTTCAAAAGTCGTGGTTACCAGACAAGAACGTTCTACTTGGAGCCAAAAAAGACAATATCACCAGTGTGGAACTTTATTGAAGGGACTCGAATCATGAACTCGACTCCTCTCAATTTTAATGGACTAACGAAACATTTTATTGCTACGTATTATATATGTATATACAACTAAATAAAACTTTGTACAATCACAGTAAAGTAGCTAATTATTCAATTAATTCATATATTAATATTTTAAAAACGAAATCGAGGTAATTCTTATACAATGAAAAATAGTAGATTTAATCACGGTTTCGATCAAAGTGTTGCTTTGGTTCTACTGCAGCATGGTCCTAGCAATGCAAGGAATAAACAGCACTTACAGTAATATGTCTTTCCACCTAGTAATTAAGAAGGCAATCGATAATTGAAATAGATTGTAGATGTGCGTTGACTTGAAGTGTCTTACGGATTAAAATATAAAAAACTAGAAAATCGAGATTTCAAGGGTTTAAAACTCTGGTCTGAGCTGAGTGAGTGTAACCGCTCCACACAATGTTACTTCGCTGGAGTTTAGGAGCTGTTTTCGCATCAAATCGATGCCAAGTGTCATCATGATAAAGTTCTTTGTTTTACCTTATCTACAAACAGGATTTCAGAACAATGAAAACCTTAACTCAACGCAGTGTCATAGAAAATTTAGCATTCCATTTCGATCCTGGTTCTGACGAAAACTCCATCACCGATCAAGATTACAGGGTTTCTTTTGTGTAGAGTGGTTGCGCAGATGAAAATTGTGTGACCCACAAAGTTGTAAACAGAATGTGCTACGAATTGTTTCACTACATTCAACTATACTATAAACCCTTGAGCCACTCATAGGGTCATTTTTAGCTTCTTGTGTCCCTTTGCGTGTCCCGCACGTGCAGTTCCATTTGACGCACATGCGACACTTTTTCGTGCCTCGTGCCTCGTTCGTCGTCATCGGCTTCTTCAAGTGAAGGTAAGATTTCATTTGACTAGCTTCTTCATTGTCACTTGTGAAAAGATAAAGTTCGCTTCTTTGGAGATTAACAGCAACCCTTGATTTAGAATCCAGTTATGAATCAAACTACAGTTGATTTCGGTTAAGTAAGGGAACTTGGATACTTCACTAAACATTATGTCGTTCAAAATTTGATCAGCTCCCTGAACAACGGCATTGCAATTTCCATTTCCTTAAGATTTGGGTCTAAACAGCTTGCTGGTTGTTGAAGCTATCGGGGCAGTTAGCAATATTTCTTCCTTCCACTGGTGCAGTATTCGGCTGAAAATAGAGGATTCCATTCACCTACAAGAGAATATTTTGAGTCATTTCTAAAAATCTCTCAAGAAAGATCGAAACACCGTACACGTACAGATTGAAGTGCGTACTAAGCTTCTATTCCAGTTTCCTGATTATTTCCATTCATGTCTTAACTTTGAATTTAAAACAGCTAGAAATTGGGTGGTGGATGTTAAAGCATGCGAAGAATGTTATAAGTTGTGAGAGGATAGGCTTTTTGGCTTTGAGAGTATTCAGCAACGAAAGGCAAGCAGTCGAGCCAAGGGGCTCATCTGGGCGGGACTTAAGCCAGTTTCCATCGATCAAAGTGATTAGGAGAACATGTACTCCTACTTCCCCTAGATGGGATGCTGATGTATCGCAGGCGCACGCGCTCGCACGAACCACCCCCACCCCCCACTTCCCCATCTCACCCGGCATTTTGTCAAGTTTTCAAAACAATTCGCTGATACGCATTCTTGAGTGGAAAGAGACACTAAGGAGTTAAGTGTCTTGCCCAAGAACATAATACAATGACAGGTCAAATCTCTAACTCATGCCTATCAACCTGGAATCCTTATCCAAAGCCCTAACCGCTAAGTCACCGGGGACTGAGACTCTCGCTCATCGAAAACTAAACCCACCTCTAAATGATCAATTCAGCCAGAGAAATCTTGTACAAAGGACGCCGCGTTGTCCACTGCTCTCGGATTGACATTTGACAACTTGCGAGCCCCTCCCAAGTAGAAATTTGACCGAACGTCAAGAGCCACAGCCGACCCAGGCGAAGTGACATAGACAGGATTACCATCATTGATGGTCAAACTTCCATTTCGCGCATTTCAAATGGCTTTGACAGTGTACCACGTGTTAAGACTGACCGTAACGTTACTCCTGGCCTCGCCGACGCCCTTGCCAAGGTCATATCTCAACTTAATATAACTGAAAGCGGAAGAATAAACTAGAACAATTAGAAATGATAACGAAGGGAAATCTCATTTAGACGTTTCAGTAATGCAACAAATAAAAGTGAAAGTTATTCAAAACCAGACTTTCACCCAACAAAAGCTGCAAACATAATGAAAGGCTGAATAGAAAACGCGCCCATTTTTTAAGGCCTTTATCTTTCAACTCGTTTGCGCTGTTAAAATGCTACATTTTACTTGAATAATTTCCTACAAGGCTTACATAGGAGAAAGAGGGAAGAGGGAGGGAACACTGGTTGTCAATCAGAACATAACAGAAGATTGTAAATTAGGAAAGCAGTTGAGACCTGCGCAAGTAACTGAAACCAGTAAACGCGAGAGAGAGGGCACACGCGTGAATGTCAGTATCTTGTGCGCGCGTGACTCGCGTCCTCACCAATAAGGCGGATCAAGAAAAACCTTACCCGAGGGGACTACAGTATAGGCTGTTTGTTGCATGTCCTTACTGCCATCAAGGGGCAGAAGAACCAAGTCGTGCATGCTCAGACCACGTGAAAACCACGTGCACCCACTAGGACTGTTTCCACCTCATTGATGCAAATGAAGGCCGAGCGGAAATATGTAAAAGAAATATCAATGATAAAATACTTCCTCCCTGTGGATTGGAAAAATGGTTCTTGAAAAGAAGAAAACAGGTATGATCGATGAAAAAGATTTTTCAGGTACAGATTTCTAGCCTCTGATTCATCTTTGGAAGTTCTCTCCTCCATTTTACTTGATCTAAGATTCAAATGTTCATTGTTGAGAAAGGTAGCCCTAATAGTTTATATCCAGTTTCAAATATTAGTAAGAGAATCTCTATCACGATGAAATTATTTTTGAAGTTTATACTTTTCTGTTTTCCTTCGGTTTAGTATTGATCAACATATATCTATATCATAACACACATAAATGACGTCTTTTTCTTCGGGGTTTATCTTCAACTGTGGCTGCAAGATCACTCTGTGAAGCAAGTGAAATTGAGCCACTGAAGTCTGACACGGCATTGAAGGCGACTCTTCTGGGCAGTGAGTGGAGTTCATCAATGGGAGGCTTGTCCACCATAAACCGACAGCTTGCCATTCTGTTGGCCAAACATCCGCAAGTGGACGCCACTCTCCTTGTTCCACAGTTTGCCTATTCTGAAGAAGAGAGGAGAATGGCAACGAGTCACGATGTATCCTTGAGAGAGGCACAAAGACGCCCGGGTTATGCCGACCCCTTTGACTGGCTGAGTGCCCCACCGAGAGATCTGGCCATTGACATAGTACTGGGTCATGGAGCAAAGCTTGGTAAACAAGCTCAATTTATTACAGAATCGCACCAGTGCAGGTGGATACAGGTAGTGCATACTGCACCTGAAGAACTTGCGATGCACAAAAACTATTCCAAGGCTAGATCCAAAGGTGAGGAGAAGAATTTAACTGAAGTAGAGCTGTGTAATTTGGCAGATACTGTTATAGCAGTTGGACCAAAGCTGACAGACGCTCTCTCCGCTCAGTTACGCTCATGTAAGAGTCACGAAGATCCTTCAACTGACTCCCGGAACTTTCCGTGAATTCTCTGACCTAGAGCAAACCCCAAACAAGAGTAAAACGTTGACGGTACTGACGTTTGGCCGTGGTGATCCAGAGGACTTCAGCCTGAGGGGATACGACATCTCTGCTAGAGCAATAGTTGAACAGAAAGACAGATCTTACTGTCTCATCTTCGTGGGTGCACCTGACGGTAAACAGGATGAGGTTGCAAAGAGTTTAGAAAAGAGTGGAATTGATAAAAGCCAGCTGACTGTGAGAAAGTTCGCGCAGAGTAAAGAGAGATTGAAAGAAATATTTTGTGAAGTTGATCTCTCCATGATGCCTTCTAGAACAGAAGGATTCGGCCTGACAGCACTAGAAGCTTTGTCTGCCGGTCTTCCCATTCTTGTCAGTGGCAACTCGGGATTTGGTGAGGCATTGTGCACTGTACCAGCAGGCAAATCACTTGTTGTGGAGTCTGAGGACCCTAAGGAGTGGGCAAAGCCAATTGCTGGTGTTCGACAGAAGGAAAGATCAGACCGCCTCCATGAGATTCAGCAACTGAGGAGTTCCTATGAAGAGAAGTTCAACTGGGAGAAACAGTGTGACATTCTTGTGGAGAAGATGTGGGACATAGTTCATGGTGAGAATATTTTGAATGTCCTTCGAAAAGTGTTTTTGGGGGCGGAGACACCGTATATATTGGGGGCTACTCGGCTTTCGGGCTCTTGATAAATTTTGATGGAATGCGGGAACAACCCATAAAAAAAAAAGGTGTTGAGCCTTAGTAGTAATTTGTTTTCTTTCTCTCTCTGTAGCTTCTAAAAGACGAGACACAAGTTTTAGAACTCAGGAGGCCGAAGTTGTTGACACGTCAACCGAACAAGCAACAAATGATTCATCACTGATTCCAGGTGAATAACAAAGTATCAGTAACACACGGTAAATGACTTCCCCAAAGAACTACAGACAGGTTATAAGACGATCCAGCAGTTGCACCTTTTCTTAACTTTCAATCTAAGACCAGCGCTTTGTGAAAATGGTACTTATGATAATATTTTTTGCTAGTGAGACATATATTGTTATTCACACATCTGATTTCTTGTGTTAGAATCCAAAGACATTTAGGAACAAAGTGACACTTTTCAGAAGAATAAATGTACAAATAAAATATTCAGCTAAATTCACTATATTTTAGAGCGCGGTTTTGTTGAACAACTTCTGAACTTTGTTTGAATTACCGGCCCTACGGTTTTTTTTTCAGTTCCAGTTACACAGATATGTTAGCGTGCAGACCTTGGCGTAAATTTTTCTTTACTTGTTCTTCTCTTTTGGTTATTGGTGTGATGGTTCGCACATAAAAAGTCTCTTGCAGTTTATCTCTTCAATGCTCAGTTGTTGGACAAAACATCGGTTCTTTGGTCGTCGAAGGTCTTCTTTCCCTTTTTACCCTCCAAGTTTCTCTTACTGGATTAAGAATTGTTATTTTCCAGCTGACAATTGTTTCGCTTCTTTCATGCTGTCAGATTAAAAAAAAATTTTGTCCCTTCTAGGTTCTCTCGACCGAATCATCCGGGAACTTCAGCAGATGCAACTTGATGCAAGCAAAGTCAAGAGCAGAACAGATCTATCACTGGGGCTGAGGACTACTGCATCAGACAAGGGCTTCACGATATCTGACAATCAAGGATTAGGAAATTGCATGTTCTATGCCTTGTCAGAAAAACTGGAAATTGTTAAAGGAATCAAAATCACACATGGCACATTAAGACAAACCTTGGTTCAGTACCTCAGAAGTAACCCAAAACTAGTAATTTGATGTTGGTATTTCTAACAGAGTTTGTTACTTACGGTTCTTTTTGAGGTTAAGTGTGTATACGGGTCAACACCACCAGAGCCTATCCCAGTGTTTACAGCATAACTTTATTATTTAAGAAGCCTCACAATGATGTTGGTTACAATTGAATCCATTTGTTACTTAATGTGGCCTCCGAAGTAGCAGACTTTTACGGTTTTAGTCATTTGAATATTTTGGTTTAAAAAATGCCCTCTCTTAAACATCTATCAGATAACACTAAAGAGAACTCCTGTTGTTTTTCTGCTGTTTGCGAATCGTTGCTGTTCTACAATAAATGCTAATTAAAGGTTGTCTCGTACCATTCTTAAAAAATTACTCTATGACTCGTACTCCGCGCGCTCAAGTTCCTATCAACAATCCTCTTTAAGTTTGTTTCTTGAACTGATTTTCTTACAGCCGGATGGAACAGATCTGTTTCACTTCGTCCCTGGACATCAAACATGGACTGAATACTTAACACACATGGAACAAGATGGAGCTTGGGGTGATCACGTGATTCTGTGTGCCGCAGCAAACTACTATAAAACGTGCATTCGTGTGGTCAGCAGTCTACCCCATAGCAATGATGTAATGATTACGCCATGTTGTCCAGTTGACGAAAGCAAAGCACTTGTGCTGGGACATATTCATGAGGTGCACTATGTCAGCCTTCAACCCGCTCAAGGTACAGCTCATTACATTAGATAGAGATAGCTTTATCAAGGAGTAAAATCATTGCAGTCCCCGGGCCGGCTGAAATGTGACTTACTTTACAATGGAACTAAACGTTATCTATAAATTATGATAAAATACTTAAAAAGAAGAAAACCGTAAAATGTAACCTACAATAAAATACAAAAGGAGAAGTATCAACGCCAAAATACTAATAATTAGGATTACTACTAATAATTAGAACTGTTCGCCTTGATAAAAGTGTTTTAAAACCTATTGGTCTTCCAAATCGGTAGTTTGAAGTATCTATGGCTACGGGTGCAACAAGTGGACCCGTTGCGCGGTGGCAGCACATCATGGAGGTTATGGCTTTGGTTCTTTACAATTTGTTCAAATAGAGTGTTACTCAAGGCCTCCCTGCTCTCGTATAGTGACGTGATATCTAGAGCTACTAGAGCCTCTGCATAGGATAAGTCGGGGAGTATAATCCGCAACGCGCGCTTTTACATTCTTTCCATTTCTTTAGCCAGATATTGCGGCAGTTAGTAATTATAGTCTTAGTTTCATGACAGTGTATTTCGTTCATTGTGTACCAAGAATCATAAGTCTCCCTCTTAACTCTTAGATGACAGTAAATTCAGGTTCTGAATTTAAGGCTTTTTCTCCATTTTCCAATCCATTCTCTTTCTTTGCTGATTTAACATACGTGATAATGTGGGTGGTTTTCATAAATTTATTTCCAGCACTAACTGACACTTGATCGCCCGCTTCAGTTTGTAGAATCAAACGGCATTAGATGCAGTTTAGTCTCATTTGGTTTCTAATTGCACTGTTGCGTTTGTTGTTTTTACAGGTCAAAAGACAGGCTATCCATTAAGTCATTATACTCGTTCCAGATCTCTGTGAAAAAAAAAAACGGCCGAGTGAAGATGTGACTAAACGTTTGCCGTGGGCCTAAAGAAGAAAGAAAGTCTTTCAGAGGTTTAAAAGTTTTTCTTTCAGGAGTAGTCGTCCTCGATGAATTCAGTAGTTGTCACGGTGTATATAATTCTCTAAAAAGTGGAAAGCATGAAGAAAAGATAATTCACCGTAAATGATTTCGTTACTTTACTGAAAGCACCAGAAGAAATGTTTAATTTAGGTGCAGTTTAGACTGGAGAAGGACAATAAACTTGAAAACACCCAACTTGAACAATTAACGCGGAATATTTTTGTTAGTCATAAGGAGCGATAGAGACAGTGATTTGTACATAAAATTCAAGGTTTAAAGTCAAGGTTTGAAATATTTAGTCGGTATAGTAGATATATTTGCCAAGTAGTTTTAGTCCTTGCATACGCTTTTTGTAAACTCAGCTAGAGCGGTTAGTGGTTATAAATGACAGAAATTAAAGAAATATTTCAACAAATATGCTTTTTATGACACGATTTAGGGATACTAGCATTTCTTGTTTCCCAACGCCCTCCTCAATGCAGCTTCGTTAATACTTACTAACAATTTCTGATCAAAAGAATCCAAGAATATCTACACCTCTTTTCAGACAGCACCTGTGATCAGAGCCACACCCTTGACTGGGTATGGGGGCCGGGAGAAGAGACAAAATAGTTTTCAAACGGAGATCTATCGAATGTAGAAGTGATAGTTTTTCGACAGCGAGACTCAATAAGTACACCCCTCCCCACTCAGTAATCCTTGTCCTCCCTTCTCCCCCTCATTAATCCTTGTCCTCCCTCCCACCCCCCCCCCCATTTCAGTAACAGCGACTCTTAGGCGAACATTTGGTCAAAAAATGTGGGTGAGGAAACTGTGGGGAAGTGGGTGAGGAAAGCAACGATCAGGAGGAGAAGATCGATTTTAAATTCAGATTAGTTTAAAAGTCGGAATATCCTTAAGACCTCAAGAACACAGAAATATTGGAAAACACCTTTATCGAACAAAAATTGATTTCAAAGCAGAAACCTCAAGAATCAAACTTTAGTGAGGCGTGAGTAGTCCAGTGGTCAGTGCGCTGGACTCTGGGTCAGATGGCCCGGGTTCAAGTCCTGGCTGGGGCTTGACGTTGTGTCCTTAAGCAAGACGCTTCACTCACATTGCTTCGTCTTCTCGGATAGGACGTAAAGCCGGAGGTCCCGTCTCCTGCACCTATCAATTAGTTAATTTCGGCAAGGGACGTTAAAGAACCCACATCACGAGATTACTGTGATGTGGTCTGGCCTGTTTACTGGGTGGCACATTTGCATTTAAACGAGCTATTCGCTCATATGCGATATGTGGCTAAATAAAGTTACTTACTTAAGTTACTTACTTACTTAGCAATGTGTTCCCAAAAGAAAAACTAAAACTGTCCTTTCTCCAAGTAAAACTCCCACAAATTTTTATGGTACACGGTATGCGTCATTTTCCAGTGATCTGAGGAACCTGGAATGATTTGTAGAAGAAATTGAGCGTGAAAGAGGAACCTAATCTAAGTCATCCATGTCTGGAAGAAGTAAAAGGGAGACCTTCAGCAGCAAGTCGAGACCAAAGAAAGATAAAGCAGCATACATATTACTTTTTATAGATATTTGTTACCTTAAAATATATTCGCATTTTACTATCTGTGATTTACTCCAATAGAGCATAATATTGTGACATAAGGATATACACGCCTGTCCGGTTTCCAAGGTCTGCTTTTCTAGTTACATCCATGGAAACGGGTTTTATTCTAAGTTGGTTGTAGCACACGTCAGGTTTTTAAGTTCTGTTTGTTTGTGTACGTGTAGTTATTCCTGCGTTTGCCCGGAAACTTTAAGTATTGTTCCATATAATAGTCCAGTCAGTGGTACAGTCAGTCGGTTGAACAACTTTGCTCATCATGTTGTATTATTTGGAGTTTTTGAGTAGGCCCCTATACTTTCACAGTCCCTTATTTCTCTCATGATTGCACAGGAGTACTAGAAAATAACCCAAAAAATTACACAAAGGTGGGTTAAGAAAATCCACGCTGAGTGTGAAATCCGATTTTAGATCTGAAAGCTTTGAAAGAAAAGTGAATATTATTTTTTTTGCTCCCAATTTGATGATTAAATGTTACAAAAAGAAAAAACAAAATTATTTGAAAAAGGCTTTTTAAACAATTAGATAGGGAAATCAAGGGTAAAAATTAGCCCTGGGTTTGTGCTAATCAGCTTCTGAAGAACTGGGCCCGAGGAGGCTTCAAGAAATGCTGGAGGTTACGTGTGGTAAATCAGCATCCCGGCATTCTCCATGCTCCAGAAACGTGAATTAACTCTGATGGTGATGGACCACTGAGCTCATAACACTAATACCAGAGATGGCCTTTAAATCTTTACAAATAATGACAATTATTCAATAGTTACACGAGTCATCCATCCTTAAAGAGCTGAGCAATCATATTTATCCATCAAACTTAAAATTAACTATTGGGCTTACGTTGGTTTTAGAATTATCTAATTCAACTGACATCAATATATTTTGAAGGCTAGATGACCTTAACCAATCATTGTTATATTATATATCCAAAACAACAATTCAAATTACAACACATGGCAATACATATCATTGTGGCTAAATCAGATTTGTTTGAATAAAGTCTAAAGAAATTGACTAAACACATGACTATCAAAGAATCTATGTTGTGCATGTACCGAGCTGAAGTTCAAACATGATAAAGTATACATAAAGTCGTTCGTGCGGTGAAAGGTAAAAGTCTGCCTAAGAGAATGACTTACATAGTGAAGGGAGCTAATCAATCTAAGTTTCTGTGGTATGAAGTGACCAAGAATATTTTCACCCACCCCTGGACGGGATCCTACTCCTTGACAGGTAGCTCCACAGTATTTTTTTTCTCATTTCTTTATCATTTCACTTGGACCATTAATACTCCTGGGGACACTCATGGGGGACACTCCTGGGGACACTCCTGGGGACACTCCTGGGGACACTCCTCGGGACACTCCTGGGGACACTGCTGGGGACACTCCTGGGGACACTCCTGGGGACACTCCTGGGTAGAGTGACTTGAGGGAGAGGCATTTTAGCAGTAAAAGTTTAATTTCCAGGAACAGTACAACTTGACTCCTCTAATGGCTGAACTGGACCTTTTCATTATAAGTCTAACGCATTGACATTAAAAGAGCTCAAGAAATAAACTCTATATACCCTTGCTCGCTTCGCTCATTCAAAAGTAATTGTAATTGGGTAAAAATGATCCGAGCAATTTTTACTACTTATCTACTAACGCTACATTATGAATGCTGCAATCTGATTGACTACCCTAAACGCTATCTATTTAAACAACAGAGTGTTTCTGTCGAGGAACTATAGGTTGATAGTTGCACCGCGAAAATTTGATGTTCTTAAAACAAATACTTGCCCGAGAAGTGAAGCTTAGAGGGCAATTATGCTAGTTCCGAGACATAAACAGTCTATTGTCTTTATTGTTCACCACTAAATTTTCTTCCGCGTGCCAGTTGAAAAACAGTCAAAACCTACTAAACGCAGATCAATCAAATATTTATTCATGCGTACAGCCTGTCACAAATGTCAATAATTCGCAGCAGTACACCAGCTAAATAATACGTTATACCTGTCAGAATTGAAAAGTCACTGTTTTTCCGATCTGCCTAACTTCGCGGCTATCAGACCATTCAAAATTTTACACGGATAAGTACTATTCATCCGGGTATTTTTTCACGGACGGGTATCGCGTCACGTGATCAACTTAAACCAAAAAGAGTCGAAGAAAATTTAGTGGTAAACTATAATCCATGACAGATAAAGCGTAAAGTGAGTAGCACGTGACCTGACCCATTTGCATCACCCAATACAAAAATATAAGCCTGTATGTTGACAACATCTATGGAAGGTGTATACCCAGTTGCAGCTCCTTGTTATGCGGGGATTTCAATCGCCTAAATGTTCGCCGCTTGACCACCCAATTCAATCTCAAACAACTCGTAGACAAGGGAGGACCAAATTTTAGACTTAGTGATCACAAACCTCCCTCAACTATACGATGCAAACTCAGTCCAAACCCTTCCCCCCTTCGGCCTGTCTGATCATATGATCGTTCTTGTGGGCACCAAAGCGAGGCCAGTGGGAAAAGGTTCCAGTTGGAAATCTGTTCCAAAGCAGGATACTCGCGCAAGTAGAAAGTTGGAGGTCGGACGCTACCTCTCGCCTCTCGACTGGTCCCTGTTCAACCCGCTGATTCCTGCCTAGCCAAGTTGAATCTGTTTGTAGACACGATTCACATTGGTATGGATCATATCATGCCGATCAAGCACCACAAGATTCACGTCAACGATGCACCTTGGATCACTGCTGAGCTCAAAACCCTTGTAAGGCTGCGACCGCAGAAAGCGTTCAACAGTGGAGACAAGAAGAGCTACTATTACGACCGTAAGGCTGTAAACCGAAACCGTAAATCGCTGCGCAGCAACTACTTTGCCACAAAAGAGATACAATGAAATATATGAAGTTCGTATATTTTGTACTGCGGTATGCCTCAAAAGTTGAAAATCTCAAGTCCACCAAGCCCTCGCAGTGGTAGAATGCTGTGAAACAGATTGCTGGAATGGTTCCCTGTTCCGGTTCGGACAGCATTCTCTCCAGTTTACAACTTGAAGGCGAAAAGAGGGAACTTGAAATCGCGAAAAGAAATTAACTCCGCCTTCCTTGCTCCCATAGAAATCTTCCAACCGTTAGAGCCAGTTGCAACTGTAGAGGACGAACTCTATGTATTCACTCTGTCCGAGCCTGCGGTTCTGTCCCCCCCTGACACAATTAAATCCACGCAAAGCGGCCGGACCCGACTGTATTCCTGATTGGCTCTTGCGTGAGTACGCTGAGGTTCTTGTCGAGCCCGTTACAGCTATTGTACAGCTGTTGTACAGCTATTTTGTTGTATCGACCCATGTTGGCTGTTTTGAAGATCATTGACCGTGATCAATACGATGCTATCCCTAAATCCTCCACCCTGTTCGCTCTGATCTCGATGTTTCACCACTGGTCACAAGCTACAAATGGTACCGGTGCAGCCGTTAGAGTCGTGTTATTTGACTATCGTAAGGCCTTTGATCTTATCAATCATAAGATACTTGTCGCTAAGATCATCGGCCTCGACATACCGCACAGCATCAAAGCCTAGGTGAATGACTTTTTGACCAATCGACACCAACGCGTCAAGTTGTCCCCTGACTGCTTTTTGAGTGGGGCCCAGTCCCTGCCGGAGTTCCGCAGGGGACCAAGCTCGGCCCCTGGCTTGTCTTGCTCATGATCAATGATCTCAAGGTTGTCGCTCCCATGTGGAAGTATGTTGACGACACGATAATCTCCCAAACCATACCCCGCGGCTCTCTGGGTGACATGCAACACGCTGTCACTGCCGTGGAGGAATGGTCTCGGTCTCAGTGGATGCAACTCAATGCCGACAAGTGAAGGGAGATGATTATTGACTTCAAGAAAAACGCTCATAACTTCTACCCTGTCGAAGTAGATGGTCACGAGCTTCCTGTCACCCACTGACTGCGCGAAGATATTAGGTGTTACGATATCCAGTGACTTGAAATGGAACAATCATATTGTAGATTGCATTAAGAAAGCAAATAAGCTCCTGTATTTTATTGTTCTCTTGAAAAGGGCCCGTGTTCCCATAAGGACATTGTGAACTTCAATTGTACAATAATTAGACCTATACTAGAATACTGCGCTCCAGTGTTCCATCATGCACTGCCGGCCTATCTTAATGAGGATATATGCTTTCTATAATTTCACCTGAAATGCCATATTGGGAATGCCTTGACAGTCTAGGCCTACCAACTGTGTACGATAGACGCATAGAACTCTTGTGTCATTTGTTCGATTCCATTGTTAACAATCCCGAACATAAGTTGTACCATCTTCTGCCATCAAGGAAAAAATGTAGTTCTAATTTAAGGCGTCAAGAGATATATAATTTGCCACCTTCTCACAGGGAACGTTTTCGACGTTCTTTCTTTTATGCTATGTCCCAGGGTGCGCACAATGGCTCCTAAAGTTTCAAAGAAAGTCGAGTTTAATTTCAGATATTCATACATATTTTAGATTTACCTATTGTACTAGGCATTTGCATTTATATGATTGTATTTAGCTTTATATTTTAACCGATGTCATCTGTAAAATACGCGATTCAGTTTTACGACTGCAAAGTATTACTCAATAAACGATCTATCTATCTGTCTATCTATCTATCTATCTATCTAAGCTTTGGGCGACAAGTAGGTTTCCACAAACCATTAGATTATTCGCTGTTGATTTCCACTCGTGATAGTTGATTCTCGAGCCCGTAGTCCTTTGTTTTATAGCCTGATTCTTGAAGGAATTTTCCATGGTTCCTTATTATGTGTTCTTCTCATCATGCTCACCTTAAGGGAATAAAGTTGATTCATGTAAATGAAGTGAAGAAAAGAAAAATTATAGGATTCGTTTCTGTAGAAATGAGTCGCTAAGACCATTGTAATCATTTTTACCTCTTGAAAACATTGGAAAATGAAAGAAACGGTTCCTGGATCTGTCTTTCTTGTCCTGGTAGAGTAATAAAAAGCTTCTCACCCGGCCTCCCTCAGTAATCAGTTATCTTCCCTAGCAAGACAATATTAACAGATGGAGGCAAACAGCCTAGTGGCCTTTCTAATTTAGAGGGCACGCCCACCAAAAGGTCTTGCATCAATAAGTACCACTCTACCAAAGATTCTTAATGACACTACTGTGCCTAGCATTAAAGGTGGACTATGCATTAAAACCCGCATGAGTTTTTCTCTCTACAATTAAAAAGTATCTAAGATTGCCAAGAGTAACCGAGGTGTTTGAATAATGCCCTTCCGCCTCCCGAAACTTCCAGTCACGTTTTCTTCCCATCACATCCCACATCGCTTTGTTAAGATGAGTTGCAAACGGTCGGATAAGTTTTTATCACTTTTTAAGATCGATCAGTTTACATTCATCAAATATTACTTTGATACCTTCTGAAACAGCCGACGTAGCGAAGAGACAAGCACTCTTCCATTCCCTGTAGTAGTCTACTAACTAAACATATATTTTCTGCTGGGATACGGAGTTCACAGCTCATTAACAGTTTGTTTCATTGTTGATTCAATTCACTGTAGGACACGCCATTTGGGGCGTGTCCCTTGGGTATTCCTGATTGGTATGGTTTCAGTATTTATAGACGGTTCAATGTGATTTACTCGCTTTCCACGCTGACATCGAGGTTGTAGCAATGGACAGTAAAGCGGCTCGATCAGAAGCAGAAGTCGTTATCACTCCGGCACCCGAAGTCACGGAAAACTCTTCATTACAGGAAGAATAATCAAATCCATCTTTGGTTGATCAAGTGTTCTCTCTTTTCAAAACCTATCTGGTCTCCCAACTCGAGGAACAAAGCAAGCAGCTCGAAGGAAAGTCGGAAGTCGTTAAGGAAGCCGCCAAGTTCAAATTCAAGGGTAATAGGAAGCAGTTCGAGTTAAATGCCTTACTGGACCACATCTTTGGTCAGATAGAGGTCAGCCTGAACGAACTGCAAGAGATCCGCTGGCTGGTGGCAGAAGGGCGACAGCTCATAAAGAGACGACAGAAGTTAATAAAGCTCGCAGATAGAAGCAAAGACGGGTGGCTGGTTGGGCAGGAATACGAGTCGGACTTGCTTCCGACTCTGAAGATGAAAAGAAAATTTGGAAGGCTAAGATATCGGCAGAAAAGAAAAGGAAGGAATCTAAAGCTAACTCCGGCAATGCTTGTAAAAATTTTAAAGCTGCTAACGATGTTCAGCTTTTTCGCGGGAGGACCTTTTATTTTCGTTGTGATGTCTCGCGTTGGGTTGGATTGCCTGAGCATCCAACCATCATTCCTTTGGTGTTGTATTTCTATAGTATTTAAGGAGAAAATATTTTACGTTCGTCTGAGCGCAGCACGTCTTGGCAAGTGTTTGGCCATCTAAAAGGCATTTTCTAGAAGTAGAAGAAGGCATACATTGATACGGAACTCCATAAGTATGCTTCTTTGCATGCAAATGTTTAGGAACTTCGAGTCGCCATTTTGTTTTCAATCCCTTTCACCACTCGGCCTTCTTCCTTTTAGATCATGCAGAATACATTGTTTTTTAATAACAAAAAACGACATTTGGATCCATAAAAGGTAGAAAATTCTTACTAAAAGTGTCAAACGTAAGTTGGTTTCGTTAAGCGACCAAAAAACCTTCCCGTAAGTCACTAACGGCTGGAGTGCCTTCTTCCCGTTGAAACTGGAACCGCAAACTACAAACGTGACGGCAAAGCGGTGGTCACGTGACCTCCTCAGGTTCGCCGTTTGCCGTAAACGTGATGCTAAAGTTCCCTATTGCTTAAATAGCGCTATCTACTGCGAGGATCGTGCATCATACGTATCTAATACCGCAGTTCAAAATGTATGAACTTCATATATTTCATTGTATCTGATTTATCACTTTCACGGGTTTATTACGAATCAACTTAACGGCCTGCTCTCAGTTGGTTTTTTAGCTCACTTGGTAGAGCGCTGCACTAGTATCGCAGAGGTCAGTGGTTCGAGTCCCGTACAGACCTGATTTTTTTTTTTTTTTTTCAGGTCTGATTTTCGCTATTTCTCAAATAGCGCTATCTACTGCGAGGATCGTGCATCATACGTGATTTGTTTATAGCCGGATGGAACAGATCTATTTAACTTTGTCCATGGACATCAAACATGGACTGAATATTTAACACACATGGAACAAGATGGCGCTTGGGGTGATCACGTGATTTTATGTGCCGCAGCAAACTACTATGAAACGTGCATTCTTGTGATCAGCAGTCTACCCCATAGCAATGATGTAATGATTACGCCACATTTTCCAGTTGACAAAAGCAAAGCACTGGTACTGGGACATATTCATGAGGTGCACTATGTCAGCCTTCAACCCGCTCAAGGTACAGCTCAGTACAGCACAGTTAGTAATTGTAGGCTTAGTTTCCTAACAGTGTTTTTCGTTTAACTTGTTACTTAGAATCATAAATCTCCCTCTTAACTCTGAGATGACAGTAAATTCAGACTTTAACCTCAAGGCTTTTTCTCCATTTTACTATCCGTTCTCTTTCTTTGCTCAGTAATCATAGGTGATGACGTGGGTTGTTTTCATAAATAACTTTCAAGCATCAACTGACACTTAATCGCCCGCTTCAGTGAGTAGAATCAAACGACTTTTGATGCAGTTAACTCTTCTTTGCTTTCTTATCGCATTGTTGTGTTTGTTGTTTTTACAGGTTAAAAGACAGGCTATCTACACAGTCATTATACTCGGCCCAGATCTCTGTTAAAAAAAAACCCGGCCGAATGAAGATGTGGCTAATTTGTTTAAAGTATAAAATTATTTACTGGTAGAGTTGCTTTGGGCCTAAAAAAAGAAACAAATTTTATGAGAAGTTTTTAAAAATTTTTTCTTTTGGAGTAGTCTGTTGATAAATTGAGTAGTTGTCACGGTGTATAATATTCTCTAAAAACTGAAAAGTATCAAGATAATATAATTCACGGAAAATGATTTCGTTGCGTTACTGAAAGAACAAGAGGAAATTTTTTATTTGGGTGCGGTTTAGACTGGAGAAAGACAGTGAATTTAAAAACAGCCAACTTGAGCAGTTTACGCGTATTATTTTTGTTATTCATAAGGAGACATAAAACATTCGTAAATAAAATTGAATTTCTAAAGTCAAGGTTTGAAATATTTTGTCGGTATGGTAGATTTATTTACCAAGTACTTTTAGTCCTTGCATACGCTTCTTGTAAACGCAGCTAGAGCGATTAGTGCTTATAAATTACAGAAATCACAGAGATATTCAAATAAATATGTATTTTATGACACGATTCAGGGATACTAGCATTTCTTCTTTCCTAACACTCTCCTCAATGCAGCGTCGTCAATGTCTATTCTAAATTTCTGAAAAGAAGAAAGCAAGAGTATCTACACCTGTTTTTAGACAGCACCCGTGATCATAGCCACACCCTTGACTGGATGTGGGGGCCGAGGAGGGAAGATAAAGAAATTTTTATGCGACAACTTATGGGATGTAGTGGTGAAAGTTCGTTGACAGGGAAACTAAATGAGTGCACCCCTCCCCCCACATTAATTTCTCTCCTACCCTACCCTCCCCCGTTCAGTTACAGCGATTCTTTCAAGCGAACACTTGGTCAAAAACCGTCGGTGAGGAAAGCAACAATCAGGAGAAGAAGAACGATGTTAATTCTGATTAGTTCAAAAGCTGAAATATCCTTCAGACTTCACGAAGACAGAGAGACCGAACAGCGCCTCTATCAAGCAAGAAATGATTTCAAAGCAGAACTCTCAACAATGTGTTCCCGCACAAAAATTAACAAAACTTGTTCTTCCGCCCGATGAAACTCCCGCAAATATTTATTGTACACTGTGTGTCATCGTCAAATGATCTGAAGATCCTGGAATGGTTTGTGGAGTGAATCAAGCGTAAAACAGGACCTAATCTCGGTCATCCAAGTCTGGAAGAAGAAAAAGAGAGATCTCAGCTGTAACTAAAGACTGCACATGAAGATAAAGCAGCGTACATTTTACTTCTTAGACATTTCTTACCTTGAAATAATGGCATTTTACTGTTTGTGATTTGCTCTTAATAGAGTATCATGCTGTCTCATATGGATATACGGATGTACACACAAGTGCAGTTTCCAATCTCTCTCCTTATTTGATTAAATCCAGGGAAACGAGTTTTATTTGATTGTAGTCCACGTCAAGTTTTGTAGTTTTTTCATTTGTAGACGTGTAGATATTCCTGTGTTTACTCGGAAACTTAAAGTATTGTTCTATATAGGCCAGTCAGCCAACCAGTGAGTGGTACAGTCATGCACTTGGTTGAACAACTGTGCTCGTGGTTTTGCTTTGAGTTTTTCAGTAAGCCTCTATACCCTCACAGTCCCTTTGAGTTTTTCAGTAAGCCACTATACTCTCACAGTCCCTTTGAGTTTTTCAGTAAGCCCCTATACTCTCACAGTCCCTTTGAGTTTTTCAGTAAGCCCCTATACTCTCACAGTCCCTTTGAGTTTTTCAGTAAGCCCCTATACTCTCACAGTCCCTTTGAGTTTTTCAGTAAGCCCCTATACTCTCACAGTCCCTTTGAGTTTTTCAGTAAGCCCCTATACTCTCACAGTCCCTTACTTCACTCATGATTGCACAGGAGTACTAGAAAATTGCCAGGATCGGTTTGTTCATAGGTGGGTTGAGAAAACCCAGGGTGAGTGTCAAATCTGATTTTAAATATGAAAGCTTTGAAAGAAAATTAAATATAATTTTTTTGTCTTCAATTTGATAATTAGATGTTCTGAAAAAAGAAAAATTAAAATTATCTGGAAAAGGCTTTTAAACAAAGAAATAGAGAAACCAGGGTTAAAAATTAGCCCTGGGTTTGTGCTAATCAGCTTCTGAAGAACTGGGCCCGAGGAGGCTTAAAGAAATGCTGGAGGTTACGTGTGGTGGATCAGCATCCCGGCATTCTCCATGCTCCACAAATGTGAATTAACTCTGATAGTGATGGACCACTGAGCTCATAACACTAATACCAGAGATGGCCTTTAAATCTTTATTTTTGTTATTCATCAGGAGACATGAAACATTTGTAAATAAAATTGAATTTCTAAAGTCAAGGTTTGAAATATTTTGTCGGTATAGTAGATTTATTTACCAAGTACTTTTAGTCCTTGCATACGCTTCTTGTAAACGCAGCTAGAGTGATTAGTGCTTATAAATTACAGAAATCACAGAGATATTCAAATAAATATGTATTTTATGACACGATTCAGGGATACTAGCATTTCTTCTTTCCTAACACTCTCCTCAATGCAGCGTCGTCAATGTCTATTCTAAATTTCTGAAAAGAAGAAAGCAAGAGTATCTAGACCTGCTTTTAGACAGCACCCGTGATCACAGCCACACCCTTGACTGGGTGTGGGGGCCGAGGAGGGAAGATAAAGAAATTTTTATGCGACAACTTATGGGATGTAGAGGTGAAAGTTCGTTGACAGGGAAACTAAATGAGTGTACCCCTCCCCCCTCATTAATCCCTCTTCTACCCTACCCTCCCCCTCACTAATCCCTCTCCTACCCTACCCTCCCCCTTCAGTTACAGCGACTCTTTCAAGCGAACACTTGGTCAAAAACCGTCGGTGAGGAAAGCAACAATCAGGAGAAGAAGAACGATGTTAATTCTGATTGGTTCAAAAGCTGGAATATCCTTCAGACTTCACGAAGACAGAGAGACCGGACAGCGCCTCTATCAAGCAAGAAATGATTTCAAAGCAGAACTCTCAACAATGTGTTCCCGCACAAAAATTAACAAAACTTGTTCTTCCGCCCGATGAAACTCCCGCAAATATTTATTGTACACTGTGTGTCATCGTCAAATGATCTGAAGATCCTGGAATGGTTTGTGGAGTGAATCCAGGGTAAAACAGGATCTAATCTCGGTCATCCAAGTCTGGAAGAAGAAAAAGAGAGATCCCAGCAGTAACTAAAGACTGCACATGAAGATAAAGCAGCGTACATTTTACTTCTTAGACATTTCTTACCTTGAAATATTCGCATTTTACTGTTTGTGATTTGCTCTTAATAGAGTATCATGCTGTGTCATGGATATACGGATGTACACACAAGTGCAGTTTCCAATCTCTCTCCTTATTTGATTAAATCCATGGAAACGAGTTTTATTTGATTGTAGTCCACGTCAAGTTTTGTAGTTTTTTCATTTGTAGACGTGTAGATATTCCTGTGTTTACTCGGAAACTTAAAGTATTGTTCTATATAGCCCAGTCAGCCAACCAGTGAGTGGTACAGTCATGCAGTTGGTTGAACAACTGTGCTCGTGGTATTGCTTTGAGTTTTTCAGTAAGCCCCTATACTCTCACAGTCCCTTTGAGTTTTTCAGTAAGCCACTATACTCTCACAGTCCCTTTGAGTTTTTCAGTAAGCCCCTATACTCTCACAGTCCCTTTGAGTTTTTCAGTAAGCCCCTATACTCTCACAGTCCCTTTGAGTTTTTCAGTAAGCCCCTATACTCTCACAGTCCCTTACTTCACTCATGATTGCACAGGAGTACTAGAAAATTGCCAGGATCGGTTTGTTCATAGGTGGGTTGAGAAAAGCCAGGGTGAGGGTCAAATCTGATTTTAAATATGAAAGCTTTGAAAGAAAATTAAATATAATTTTTTTGTCTTCAATTTGATAATTAGATGTTCTAAAAAAAGAAAAATGAAAATTATCTAGAAAAGGCTTTTAAAAAAGGAAATAGAGAAACCAGGGTTAAAAATTAGCCCTGGGTTTGTGCTAATCAGCTTCTGAAGAACTGGGCCCGAGGAGGCTTAAAGAAATGCTGGGGGTTGCGTGTGGTAGATCAGCATCCTGGCATTCTTCATGCTCCAGAAACGTTAATGAGCTCTGATAGTGATGGACCACTGAGCTCATAACACTAATGCCAGAGATGGCCTTCAAATCTTTATAAATGATAATGATGGAAACTTTATTTGTGTTTTTGAATGTAATAATAAAAGTTGAATTCCACCATCATCGCAGTTAATCTGAATTACAATGTGGTTACAAATGCACAACTATAAAAATTACATACTGTTAATCAATAAGGGAATAGGTTACAATAGATTTTATATTAAAATTACAAATGAATTTATGCTTATACAAGTCAAAATATATCTTTGTATGTATGGTCTAAAAATCTTTAGATTTTTGAAAGCTAAACTAGTACTTGGGAAGAAACTACGGCGCAACCTTTTAGTCCTGCATTTAGTTAATTTATATTTGTTATCACATCTCGTTTGATAGTGACGCATGCACTGTCTCGTCACTGGAGATGTTTAATGAGAGGTCTTCCTCTTGAGATCTTTTCAAGAGTTTTAACACAGAGTTCACTTCTTCTCTCTTCTAATGTTCTTAAATTTAGGAATTGAAGGGTTTCTAAGTAGGAATACGCAGGTGCTATGATTTTGAGAGAAACTTTCTGTATACGTTCTAACTCTTGTGGGAGATAGGAGTGTAGGGCGTGGTGCCACACGACGCAGCAATATTCAAGTGGAGATCGCATGAACATCGCATCAGGGTGATATATATAGTAATTGGATCATTAATCTCAGCGCCCCCTCGATGAATTACTCGGAGTATATGAAGTCGTTTAGAAGCCTTGCTGACAATAGATTCGACGTGATTGTTCCATCTTAAATTAGTCTGGATCACCAGTCCAGGTACTTTGTGTGAGATTACAAGCTCTAATTGTTGATCATCGATCTTCAAATAAAGGAGATCTATGGGTTCCTTTAGGAAACAAATCCGCATTTCTTTGCACTTTTTAGTATTGAGTTTCATCCAGTTACTGGAGCTCCAAGAGGCGACGGTATTGAGGCTGGTTTGGATGGTTGAGTTGCTGTTCCTTACAAGCCCTTTGGACAACGATACGTCATCTACATACTTCCAAGTACGGGATTCGGGATCAGGGAGTTATTCAAGTTGTTAATAATTACCAAGAACAATATTGGGTCGAGTTTTGTTCCCTGGGGAACCCTGGCGCACCACACACTAAGGAGGATTAATCCGCGGGGACTGCCTGTGCGCTGGACTGGTTGCCAAAATACGATGTTATGATCACTTGAGCCTCGCGGGGCAGGAATAGTTGGACTGCTATACGAGTTATGCATATTTGTTACAGTAAGATCTCAGATAGTAGAGTCTCCAGTAGGTTGTTGAACTAAGATGGCAAAGTCTCTAGTAGGCTGCTGAACGACTTGCTTTAAACGGCGATGAGAAACCAGGTTACTACAATCGAAATCGTTGAGATCGCTTAGAAGAACCAGACCATGATCAGGATGTTCGTCAAACAGACGATCAGTAGCATTAAATAAATAGTCATTCAGTTCTTTGTGACTTTAGGCAGGTCGACCTGGAGGGTGATACACAACGCAGATGGCTATGCCAGATAAAGGTCTAGGCAGGCGTTTGGGGCGCAAAGTGAGCCACAGGCATTCAAAGTTCGGTTTTTCTGGGTCCAATCGCCGTCTACAAGGTATTACGTTGTTCAAATATACGCATACTACGCCACCTCGGCCACCTACTAGATCCTTGCGGAAAGCAATGATTGAAAAAAGGCTGTCATCGATATTACTACCCAGCCACGATTCTGAGAGAGCGACTACTAAGTCAACTGCACACGTTCCCAGTAATGCTGTGAATTTGTCTAGCTTCAGAAAGAGGGGACGTGCATTGATTTAGCAAAGACTCAGTAGCATTGCTTTCTGACCTGCAATCAAGTTGTTGTTGTTGTTGCTGCCGCCACTGGTACTGCTGTTCCCGCACATGTTGTTTAGAGCGGAGGCTACCATAGGAACGGGCTCAATAACACGTGCTGATGGAGCTTCGCGTCTTTTGAGAGTATGGTCACGTTTGGTGATCCTCACGGGAATCAACAATTACATGAGTCAACCATCTTTAAAGAACCGAGCAATCATATTTATCCATCAAACTTGACGTGTTTCAAACTTTTGAGAGCCACCATGAATGCTAATTCCTTACATGATTTCTAGCCATGATATCTTTAACAAAGCAAAACACTGAGTTCCACTAATTACTAAACAACGATTTTCTGTGAGCTGAAAGAAAGTAAGAAATAAGACAAATCAGAGAAGAAGCCAAAGAGCACAATAGCTGCTATAACCTTCCGCAGTAACCAGCTGAGCGTCAGTTTAATAAAGGATTGACAGTCTTTTTGAAGCTGTAACTTGGGTTTAATAACGAATATTTAGGAGGAGAAGAATTTGTTTTTAAAAAACTATTTAGGATCGCGTAATTTTAAGAAGTATCTAATTCAATTGACATCAGTAGTTTCTAAGGCTAAATCTTACCCAAACTGTGCTATATTAAATATCCCAAAGAACAATTTCAAATTACATCAAACAGCAATACGTATCATTATGGCTAAATCAGATTTATTTGAAAACAAAGTGTTATCAAATTGATCAAACTGATCATGTGGCGATAAAATCAACTATATTGTTCTTGCACCGAGCTGAAGCTCAAAAATGATTAAATACACTTAAAGGCGTTTGTGCGGTGAAAGGTAAAAGTCTGCATAAGAGCAAGAATGACTTACATAGTTACGGGAGCTAATCAATCCAAGTTTCTGTGAAATGAAGCGACCAGGGATATTTTCACCCACCCCTGGACGGGATGCCACTCCTTGACAGGTAGCTCCACAGTATTTTTTTTTCCTCGTCTCTTTATCATTTCACTTGGACCATTAATACTCCTGGGGACACTCCTGGGGACACTCCTGGGGACACTCCTGGGGACACTCCTGGGGACACTCCTGGGGACACTCCTGGGGACACTCCTGGGGACACTCCTGGGGACACTCCTGGGGACACTCCTGGGGACACTCCTGGGTAGAGTGACGTGAGGGAGAGGCATTTTAGCAGTAAAGTTTATTTTCCAGGAACAGTACAACTTGACTCCCGTAATGGCTGAATTGGACCTTTTCATGATTAGTCTACCGCATTAACCATTAGAATAGCTTCAGAAATCAACTTTATATCTTTGCTCATGTGGCGAAGGTTATCCCAACAAAATAAAATTTGGACAACGAACGGCAACAGCAAAGGTTTAAATTAGCGATCCGAAAACTACGTAATAACAACAAGATGGCGGGTCAGTCGAGCACATGTTTTTGTCTCTGGACTGTGGGGGACTAAGTTCTATTTTGATAGAATCCGCTGGCTAACGGGCAGTTGGCAACAGCTCACTTCGCTCGATGAAAATTAAGTTTCATTGGATAGAAATGATCCCAACAACTCTTACTAGTAATCCACTGACGCTTCATCATGAATGCTGCAATCTGATTGGCTCCCTTACACGCTATCTATTCCATGATAGAGTAAGTAAAGTGGGCAGCACGTGACCTGACCCATTTGTATCATTAATCAATAAAAACATGAGCCTGTATCTGGAGAAGGTTTGGGCGACAAGTAGATTTCTACAAATCATTAAATTATAGACCACTTTCATAAATGGCTGCCGAATTAATATTCTTTTGTTTAAATTTGAGTTAGCCTTTCTGGCCTCGTTCTCCAGTACAAATTTCAAAAGAATACATTATGTCAAGCGAGGCCAGAAAGGCTAATTTAAATTTGAACAAAAGAATATTAATCCGGCAGCCATTTTTGAAAGTGATCAATTCGCAGTTGATTTCCACTCGAGATAGTTGACTCTCGAGCCCATACTCCTTTGCTCTATAGCCTGATTCTTGACGGAAATTTTAATAGTTTCTTATTCTATGTACCATCTTACTCCTGGGTAAAAAACTTGATTCAGATAAGTGAAATTAGTGGAGAAGAGAAAAAAAATAGGAGTCGTTTCTGTAGAAACATTGTAATCATTTTTACCTCTTGAAAACATTGGAAAATTAAAGAAATTTTCCAGGATCTCTCTTTCTTGTCCTAATGGAGTAATAAACAGCTTCTCACCCTCCCTCCCTCAGTAATCAGTTGTCATCCTTAGCCAGACAATAATAACAACAGATCGAGGCAAACAGCCTAGAGGCCTTTCTAAAATGTTTCGGAGGTTTAAGGGCACGCGCCCCTAAAGGTGTTACATTAGTAAGTACTACTCTATCAGAGATTAGTGTAGCTGGTATTAAAGGCTGAGTATGCGGTACAACCCACATAAATTTTTATCCCTACCATTAAAAAATATTTAAGATTGTCAAGAGTAACCGAGCTGTTTAAATATAGCCCTCCTTTCTCCCGAGACTTTCAGTCAAATTTTCTTGTCATTTTTTCCGCAGATCACACCCCATATTGTTTTGTTGAAATGATTTAAAATAATAAGAATAATCATGATAATAAATTTCTTATTTCTATAGCGCAAATTCATTACATATATGATCTAATGTGCTTTACAAGTTGAAAAAGGAAAACTAACCATAAAAATATTATTTACAATTAATGATATTATTATTACATTTGATATAGTACTTAAAATAACACTTTATAAAATTGACCGTAAAATGTAGCTAACTAAGAATGTAATATAATAATAAATTGTCGGATAGATAAAAACTGTAAAATATCTAAAAATATGCTTCCCTAAAAAGATGTGTCTTTAATTGTTTCTTGAATAAAGTAATACTGTCAATATTCCTAAGACTGGGTGGCAATACATTTCATAAGACTGGAGCAGCAACCGCAAAGGCTCTGTCTCCAGTAGGCTTGGCTGATTTGATTTTGGGCCTTGCAAGAATGTGGTTACCAACAGACCTTAGGTTATACCTAGACTTTTTAGAAGATAAAAGACTAGTAATATATGCAGGTGCAAGACATGTTCAAGACCATGTACAGCTTTAAATGTAAATGAGATAACTTTAAAAATTATTCTAAGTTTTGCAGGCAGCCAATGAAGGTCTACCATGACAGGTGTTATATGTGTGAAGCGTGGCGTGTTTGTGAGAAGTCTCGCGACTGCGTTTTGCACGCGTTGAAGTTTATTCGTGTAGATAGCCGGTATACCATATAGGACTGAATTGCAATAATGCAGGCGGCTGATGACTAATGCTTGAACTAACGTCTTCGCAGCTTCAAATGATAAAAATGTACGTCTACGTCTTATATTATAGATACGTGAAACGCTGAATGGCACGTCTTGTTAATGTGTCTTTGAAATTGAAACTTAGAGTAAAACCAAACACCAAGATCTCGATCTAGCTTCGCTTACAGACGATACGGCAGTATTGGCAACTGAGAGACTATCAGTTTGTACTTTGGAGAGCTGATGGCGGGTCCCAATTAGCATGAACTCGGTCTTGTCTTCGTTAAGCTTGAGCTTATCAGCAACCATCCACGCTCTTACAGCCCTGATGCACTGCTCCATGGCACACCTGGCGTTCGTCTCACCAACCTCACTGTCCGGTTTGAATGACAGGTGGAAATGAGGGGGGGAACAAAAATTTGTGTGCAAATGAAAAGGGAGGACCAAATAAAATTCTGCAATTCTTGTTACTTAGCAGCAGAGTTGAATGTAATAGTGTCATTATCTACAAGAGTCAATAAGCAGAACACAAAACATCAAATAGCTACAGAGAAAAGTTTAAGGAAAGGATTAAAGGTATAAGAGTAAAGGCGAAACGCAGCCAAAGTACGAAATGATTGGAAATGGAGAAGAATACCAAGTACGGGGCTGGAAACAGAATGAAATAGATAGGGTGAACTACACCTCAGGTTGAATGTATGATAAACAATGTGCCATTTGAAATCACTGCTACAAAAAAAAAAAGAATCTTAGCTGAGTTAAGAACGTTCTTCCCAAATTAAGAGTTCTGGTTACAAAACTCACGGAAATTGATTGGGCTGGAAACTGTTAAAACAACTAAGTCGAAAAAAAGGTAATTCTTTTAACATTTCAGCCAAGACTATTTCAGCTAAGACTATTTCAGCTTATGTCGTCCCGTAGAGTCATTTCTGAACACCTAAAGACTGGCGGCAATACTGATGTTGAGGCCAAAATAGAACAAGTTAGTTTTAGATCGAGCGCTAATTCTTAACACACTTTCCAGCAATCGGACTAGATCACCAGTTCCGGGCATGACTGTTTTTAAGGCGTTCGATAAAGGAGATGGTCACAAAGATGCCGTTCACTATAGAGGAGTTATCCAGCCATGCTAAAGGAAAAACGCGCAGGCCTTATCGCAGAATTTAATTCTGCGATAAGGCGATAAGTATCTTAGATTATTTTTTGAGTGCCAAAAATGAATTTAAAGAATCATGGGGGGAGGAAACCAATCAAAAGTGTGTCCGCAATAAAGGGGGTCTTGAAGTTTTTGAGAAGTTTATTTCTCGGTTTCCACCAACTCCCCCCCCCTTCCTCCCTGTAAATAATGTTAGGTCCCTTAAGGCCAGGAGAACTAACAAAGACATGTTGGCGGTTTAGTAGAATGTCATTGACAGTTTTTAACAGTGCCGTCTCTGTGCTATGTGTTCTTCTGTACGCAGATTGTAATTCTGGGAAGAGTCCGTTATCCGTTACGTAGGAATAAATCTGGTAGAAAACCGTTCTCTCGGTAATCTTTGAAACAAGTTGCAGATTACTCACTGGTCGTAGGTATTTGTGACCAGAGTCTTTGGCACCTTTTTTAAGTAGCGGTTTAACTACAGCTTCCTTCCACTCATCTGGGAAGTGCCCCGTAGACAGGGATGCGTTGACCAGTTTGGTGATTACTGGCAGTAACTCGTCAAGTGAATCCTGGATCCATTACTACTAACTATGCTGGATCAGATAAGTTGGCATCGGGTCTAAGATGCAAGTTGTTGTGTCGGTCACATGACCTGAGGAGGTAATGACACGTGGAGCGACGAGCGAGAGAGGTCGATTGAATTCGTTTGTTATAAGTTATCTTATATGTGATTAAAGAGACGTAGTTACGGACAGAATACAACACTGGCGACGAGGATGTTCAATACCTTCGCATAAATCAACATGGCAGCGGCAAGTGTTGAGTTTGGAGGAATTTTGCCGTTCGACTGTAAAGGCGCGATTACCTCAGTTGCTCCTCGGTGGAAAAAGTGGAAAAAATCTCTTGAATATTACCTCTTAGCAAGAGGAATCACCAACAGCGCTCGAAAAAAAGGTTTGCTGTTACACTGTGCTGGCAGTGAAGTGCAAGAATTATTCGAAACCCTGCAAGATCCAGGACCGCCGGCAGATGTAGGTGAAGACAGTGCTGACGAATATCAGAAAGCCCTACGCACACTTGATGCTCATTTTAGCGCGCGGCTAAATGAGCCATACGAAAGACACGTCTTCAGAAATCTCAAACAAGAGGGAGGAGAGACGGTCGATCAGTTTATTACTCGGTTACGACACCAAGCGGAAAATTGTAATGGGATAACGCAGACGAGCCGATTCGTGATCAGGTCATCGACAAGTGCAGATCAGACGACTTGCGGCGGAAATTATTGTTAAAGGGAACCCGTCTAACTCTGGAAAAGGTGCAAGAAATCGCTCGATCTTTTGAGGCAGTAGATATTCAGTTGAAAAGGATGACTGGTGTGGAAGATGATCGTCAACAAGTTAACCGTATCGAACGTGGAGAAACCGCTGTCCAGTTCAAAGGAAGAGAAACGAAAGCCAAATGTTATCGTTGTGACAGAGAAGGTCATTTGTTGTCCAGCAAGAAATGCCGAGTGTCAGAGGTGTCACAAGATAGGACATTTTGCTCAGGTTTGCCAAACCAAAACTGTCACCAGAAACAAAAGATTTTCTCCACGAGATGTGCCAGACAAAAGGAGATCGAATGTGAACTCGATTGATGATGACAACTTGAGAGTTGAGAGCGACGATGACGAGTACGCATTCACTGTGGGCAGAGGAAGTACAGGTGGGATGATAAATGTGTTAGTTGGAGGGATTTCTGTGCGAATGCTTATTGACTCTGGGGCAAGCACTAATGTGATTGATAATGGAACATGGGAGGAGCTAAAATCCCAGAAGATTGAATGCAAATCTTATAGGTGTAAAAAGAAGCTGTATGCTTATGGGAGTAGTGTGCCTTTAGAAGTTATCGGTTGTTTCGAAGCAAGAGTAGTCCTGGGTTACAAAGTTTGTGAGGCAGAGTTTGTAGTGATTGATGGGACAGGACAACCCCTATTGGGGAGCAGTACAGCAATCAAGCTTGGAGTGCTTCAGATAGGAAGTTCCATAAACTCTGAAAGCAGTGACATTGTAGAAGAATTCAAAGATTGTTTTACAGGAGTAGGAAAGCTAAAAGGATATCAGCTTAAGTTGCATATAAAAGAGAATGTGGCACCAGTGGTTTAGCCTCTGCGCAGACCACCATTCAATCTAAGAGACAAAATCGAGAAGAAATTAGACGAACTGGAGAACACAGACATCATTGAGAAAGTAAACAGTCCATCTCAGTGGGTCAACCCTGTAGTTGTAGTCCCAAAACCCATTGGGGAAGTGAGACTTTGTGTAGACATGAACCAAGCAAATTGTGCGGTAGAACGTGAACGATACCCCATTCCAACCATTGATGAAGTACTTCAAGACATGAACAATAGTAAAGTGTTCAGCAAGCTGGACTTAAGATGGGGGTACCATCAAATTGAATTATCTGAAAAATCCCGTGAGATTACCACATTCATCACGCACAAAGGTCTGTACCGATATAAGAGATTGATGTTTGGGATATCAGCAGCTCCGGAGAAATACCAGCAGGTTATCCAGCACACATTGCAAGGTATTGAAGGGGTACACAATATCTCAGATGATATCATAGTGCATGGTGCAACACATGACCAGTATGATGAACGCCTGCGAAAAGTGATGATGCGTGTACGTGAATGCGGCCTTACCCTCAACTTAGAAAAGTGCCAATTCTCCATGAGTCAGTTGACATTCATGGGCCATGTCCCGTCAAGTCGAGGAGTGGGTGTGGCCGCTGACAAAGTGAAGGCAGTAGTCAAAGCAAGAGAACCAGAATCGGTTTCAGAAGTCAGGTCATTCTTAGGTCTAGTAAATTACAGTGGAAGGTTTATTCCAAATCTTGCGACACTGTCAGAGCCACTGCGAAGACTGACAAAGAGGGATATTGTGTTCCAATGGGGATCAGAGCAAGCAGCAGCATTTCAGAAGCTGAAAAATGAACTGGCTCGAGCAGAGGTTCTTGGATATTACGACAAAGATGCTGAGACTCGTATAATCACTGATGCAAGTCCTGTGGGTTTGGGCGCTGTTCTTGCTCAGAAGCAGCAAGGAGAGTTCAGGGCCATTATGTATGCTAGTCGAAGTCTAACGGATGCAGAACGCAGATACAGCCAGACAGAGCGCGAGGTGCTGGCGATTGTATGGGCTTGTGAACGGTTCCACACTTACCTATATGGGATCAAGTTTCACCTTGTAACTGATCACAAGCCTTTGGAATGTTTGTACTCAAAGAAGTCGAGACCCCCTGCCCGCATTGAGCGCTGGGTACTGCGGTTGCAAGTTTTTGATTACACCATTGAATACAAGCCTGGTAGCGAGAACATAGCAGATTCCCCGTCTCGACTGAGCTGTTACCACAGTCTGGACGAGGAGAAAACGAGGAACGTTGCAGAAGAATATGTACGGTTTATAGCCCAGACAGCCACCCCAAAAGCCATGACAACACGAGAAGTAGAGGAACATTCCCATTGTGATGCTGGACTGAGTGAAGTAAGGCGATGCATTCGTGAAGGTGTCTGGAACAACAAAGAATGTGTTAAATATATTCCAGTAAAAGACGAACTGTGTGCGATCAGCAAAGTTGTTTTGCGTGGAACTCGCATTGTTATTCCCCAAACTCTGAGACAGCAAGTACTAGCTATTGCACACGAAGGACATGTTGGAATTGTTGCTACGAAACTGAGACTGAGGACTAAAGTGTGGTGGTCCGGTATCGACAAAGACAGTGAACAATATGTAAGGTCGCGTCATGGATGTCAATTAGTTGGACAAGCAACTCCACCGGAGCCTTTGATGCCTACTGAGCTGCCGCTTGGCAAATGGCAGGACTTATCCTTGGATCTCCTGGGACCGATGCCAACAGGAGAGTACCTGCTTGTTGTCATTTGACTATTATTCTAGGTACTATGAAGTGGAGATCTTGATGTCAGTTACTGCATCCCAGATTATCTCACGCCTCGAGACGATATTCGCTGTTGATGGCCTGCCAGTAACCATAACGCGCGACAACGGACCACAATTCCGGTGTGAAGAGTTTGAGCATTTTCTTGTTGATAATGGTATCTTACACTGCAAGGTTACGCCACAATGGGCACAGGCAAATGGCGAAGTAGAGCGTCAAAACCGAAGCCTACTCAAAAGCATGAGAATTGCACAAGCAGAAGGAAAAAATTGGAGGAAAGAGCTCGTTCATTACCTCGCTACATACAGAACAACGCCGCACACCGTCACAGGAGTTTCCCCTGCGGAGTTATTATTTGGTCGAAAGATCCGCACAAAGATGCCTGAGTTGCGCGAAACTACCGTAAATGATGATGAGCCACGAGATCGCGACTGGGAAAAGAAAATAAAAGCAAAGATATATGCAGACGAACGAAGGGGTGCTCAACCCAATGACCTTCAGACTGGTGACCAAGCGCTTCTAAAGAAGAAAAAAGTGAAACAAGTTGTCAACCAAATTTGAAAGTGAGCCTTATGAAATCATTGAAAAGAAGGGCAATAGTGTTGTGGTACAGTCACCTGAGAAAGTTCAATACCAGAGGAACGTCACAGAAGTAAAGAAGTTTACCCCCAGAGATGAACAATGTGTTGACAGTGATCATCAGTTTGGGTTACAAGAGGACAATGAATTAGAGCAGAGGCCGCAACGGGATAGGCATCCCCCAGATCGCTATGGTGAATGGGAGTAACCCAGAAAGAAAACTGACATGATAGTAGCCTCTTACAGGCTTGAACCTTGTTGTGATTAAAAAAAAAAAAAAAAAAAAAGGGAAGACATGAGCTATGTAAAGCAAAAAAAAAAAAACTCTGGACATAGTTGCAGTTGCGTTGATCGTATGATCTAGTTTAAGATTAAGTTTTTCTTTTTTCTGTTAAGAAAAGAAGGGATGTTGTGTCGGTCACATGACCGGAGGATGTAATGAAAGGTGGAGCGACGAGCGAGAGAGGTCGATTAAATTCGTTTCTTATTAGTTATCTTATATGTGATTAAAGAGACGTAGTTACGGACAGAATACAACATGTTAGAACCTTGTTTATTTGTTAGAATCTTTTTTATGTTTTAACTTTTTTTTTGAGAAGAGGAGATGTCACGTTGGAACGTCATGCGTGACACGCATGCTCTATGACATTATCACATAACGGCTCGCACGTGGTTTTTGTTTTGCTTTTTCGACTCGTATCTTTTGACAATTAATAGTGTCTTCACCTTTTCTTTACAGCCGCTGGGGATTGCAGTCTTTAAAAAATGTACAGCAACGAGGATTAACACTTTATTGCGAGTACTTTTGGTGCATTTCAACGGAGCAAATTATGGTAGTTTTTCCAAGTCATAGATCGCAGTGAACGTCTATGGGATATGTCGTTTAAGTCTGCTTTAGAGGTACTCCTGGAGTCCATTTCATTTGTTATAATAGTCTTACCTAGTAGATCTTCTTTTATTGTGTTGTATGTTATCATTTTTATTACGTACGGCGTAGATGATGTTTTTGTCCTTCGAGTGAGTGTCCCGGCAGAAAATTGACGAAAACTTAGTTTTGGTATTTTGCCCCAACTCAAAAATGTGTTAAGCGATTACTTTATTTATCCCTTTTCCGAGCTATGCAAGATCCTTAACCAGAAAAAATGCGTGCTTTTCGCTGCAAATATTTCTTTTAAACGTAGTTGCGGTCGAAAATGACGTGTACGTTTCAGTTCTTCAGCGGAGTGTTCGAACGACCCCAAAGTACTGTTTAGTACACTTGTAGTACTGGAACTTCACTTACTTGCAAAGAGAAGTAAATATTTATTTATAATATTTCTGAAGCTGAATATGGGATTTGAAATAATTTAACCAGCATTCATGTTCTTCGAATGTGTTGTAAACCTTGCCTTTCACTCATAATGTGTATGCCTGAGACCATGTTTTTTGCTACTTATTTCACCAAATGAATGAAACACCTGCTGAGCAACTTACTTGGAAAATGTAGAACAATTATAATGTTCGATACATACAGCAGCTGTGTAAGGTCTAAAGTTAAGTTTTCAGAGTTTACTTTAGACCTAGTACAGCTATGTTTGATCCCTGCAACTGCATTTCCCAGTCTCTCACTACCATCCTTTCAACGTATCGCTTAAAATTGCTGGCATTTCCAGAAGAGCTCGAGGCTATAATGCCTCCTTGGTGGCCATGTCTGTGACTTTCAAAGAGGCAAATACTTGCATTCCTGAAGCATAACACCATTGTCTTGTCTTGGTGCACAATCAGGACTGCAGCAAATGTTGGATGCTTGCAATGGTAGCTTGTAAGATAGATTCAAGGTCTTCAACAGTGAAAAAACCCAAGTCTGCAATTAGTTCAATTTTCTGAAATTCTTCATTGTTGTACTGAAGGACCTCTTTGACTTCCAGGTTTGGTTGTTGCACAGGCACATGAAACAAGCTGTAAATATGGTTCCCCTTGAGAATTAGCTGGCTGTAGAGAGGAATTACCTGTGATAGATCTTGAAGTTGTTGAGGAATGAAAATTTTACCTTCAAGAAAATGGCATCCACTTAGCATAGCAATAACTGTACAGGCATTACTTCCAATCAGACTCCCTGCTATGGTTGATTGGCAAATATTTGGAGGCAAGAGCCACTCAGTCACATCCACATGCTGGTTTGTGGTTACAGTTATTTGGTATGCTGGAGCTGGTGGAGTGTCTCTCTGTGTGTGGTTTTCCCTGTGCCATGAACAGTTGCATCTCGAGAAACTATTGCCTGAATTTACTGTGCAGACATTGTTGGGACAAAAATCACATTTAATCTGTGAACTGTTTGATCTTTTGTATCCACGAACAGGATGGTGGCATTTTCTGCAGTGTGGAGGGACCTTAGTAGTTGTTTCTCTAGTGTTGGAAGCAGCTTTTGTGAGTCTTTGGTTATTGCTGGAAATTGGGAATGGTTGTGAAGTTGGATTAAGACTTGCAATTTCATGATTAAGCTGTCTTATAGTATTTTCAAATTCATCTTGCTCCATTTCTCTTGCAGTTGTAGTATCAGTGGGTGAATCTAACCCTGAATCAGATCTTTCATTTTCCTTGCCCTTGCTCACAGCTGGTACTTCAGTGCTTGAATTAGAATTAAGAATTGCTTGTTTTGCAGTTTGACCAAGTTCTTGAACTTTCTTTTTCAGGAAGTCCTTACATAAGGGACATGAATTTAAGCCATTCAAACAGGTATTGTGGAAGGAATGAAAGCAACCTGTTAAAACTTTCCAGTCATCATTTTGGCCAGACATACATTCAGGTAAGTCACATTGCTTAGCTGCAACAGGTTTAACGTTACCTTGATACCCAAGAGGTAAAGAAGTACTCTTGATGGGATAGTTGGCACAGATTGCTGGAAATTTTACTTGAGAAGTTGTATTTCCATTTGACGAGAGTGAGCTTTGTCCTTGTGTTGAAGCAATTCTTCTTAACATAGAACTAAGTACTTGAGCACATTTGACTTTGAGAAACTGTAGTTGGTTCTGGGAAAATGAAAACTGTGATGGTGATGTGAAAGCTGATCTAAAGGTAGCTTGTTGTTCCTTTGATTCAAAAACTTGTTTGGCTTTATTTCTTAATTCATCGGCACTGTCAGAGGGCTTTGTTTGGGCACGTAGAATGCTGTGGGTATTTTCAACAGGATACTCATCAAAAATTGTTATGTAGTTACAAAGAAGTTTATAAAGTTGGGGTGAATGCTTTCCCCAGTGTGAGCACATGTTAAGCCAGATTAGTGGAGCTTTCTTGTAATGACGACACTTAAGGCAGGTGAACATAATCCACATTCGAATCATCGCTCTGAAGTATTCTGAGAAATTATTAAGGTTAAAAGAAATGCTGTAAATAGAAAGAACTAAGGGTATGTAGTTGTCCAAAAGATTAAAAAGTGTTCCATACTCTGGATCTTTAAATCGCCAAAACTTTTTCATCACAGATTCTCGTATTAATATCCATCCTCCGTAAACAATTTCTAAGAGCAAGCTGATCCTCCAGGGTTTTGGATTGTCTGCCAGTTTTGATCGAGTTAAAATGCTTTCATACACTGTTTTGAAAAATGGATGGAAGGAAGTAACAATGTGTTCTCTACTGTTCAAGGATATGTGGAGAGGACCTATCATTGGAATCACAGAGAGAATAGAGGGCTGAGAAGACAAGTTTGATGGCAAACTTTGCTCATTGTCAGAACCAATTAAGGATGGATAAGAATATGCCAAATGATCTGACGCAGCTTGAATGTTTTGACAGTTGACTTGATGAGGCTGCTGATAACTGATAAACTTCTTCACACACTGATATATTATTTGGCAGCAGAAAAATTGACATGGCCAATCACCAGGCTGAAAAATAATGAACTGTTCTGCATAATCACCCAAACCAGCACTAAGTGCTATGTTATATGCTGTATTAAAGTGTCCTCTTTGCTATGTTATATGCTGTATTAAAGTCCTCTTTGGACTTAAGTTGTAACTCCACAAAGTCAACAAGATGTAGCTCATCCATTTTTCTCATTGTTTCCACATTGTCATTTCCCGAATACTGATGGTTGTTGAGTCGCTGGCGTTGAAGTTCTGGGTTGAAAAAAGCCTCGGTAATCCAGTTTGGCATTACAGAAGCATATGAACTGCTCATGTTTTGCATAGATGATGCAGATGTTATAATTTGTAGGCATGTGTTTATACTGATGCCATTTACATCATGCATGATACCAGCCTGCAGCACACTTACAGCAGGTATGTTCTTAAAAGCTTTAACGACTATTGTACACATTGACTTTGTTTCAGATGCCTTATCTCTCTTTGGTCTTCGTTTGGTGTGAATTGAGGTGAAATCATCTATAATCAGGACTAAAAGCCACTTGTTTTCAATGGCATCTTGAATGAAATGTTTGAATGATTTTCAGATAACAATTTAGCAGTGGTGTTCACTGTCCTTCTTGCACAAGAGAGACCCATAATGTGCTGTGTATCCATACCTTCTTGATTTAGATTACAACTCCTAAGGTAAAGGACGGGGTCAGTTTGAAGTGCATTGCATGCCTGACTCAAACAGTAGCAAAGGTTATAAATAACTGACACAGTCCTTCTCTTATTGAGATTAATACGTTCTGTGGAGTGCCTTGCTGATGTAATTGCATCAAGAATGGCATCAAAAATATTTGTTGCCCCTGCTGAGATGCAGAATTCTCTGAACATTTCAGGCTGGTAGATGTGGATTCCCTTGTTAGCAATTAACTTGCTGTATCTTTTGTTTTTGACCAAGCTGAGTTCTTGCTTTATGTCATATCCTACAGAATACATGGAAGAATAAAACGTATCTCAGACAAGTATAATGTTCAAAATATGGCTTTCAAGGGTTAAATATTTGTGAAGAGTTGACCTTGTTGTAATGCATTAGATGAAGATTCCTGTCATGTACATGGAACTAAATTTACTTTTATGTACATTCACTCTTTGAATTGAAACAGATGATAGCTGTTACTTTTCTTATGTGAATCAGGTTGTCTTTCAAAAGTAGCCTTTGTTTTCATTAATTCCTCATGAAGGGAAAAGTGTTGTTGTGAGAAAAAGGTCAAAACTAGGCTTACGTTCATCAAAAGCCAGTTTATGACGCTCCGTACACAGGCAACCTTAAAATAATACTACAACTATTGGTTCAATTTATTATTTATGTCTTTGAACAGTGAACTATAGACTCTGAATGAATAATGCTTGTACATGTATGTAAGCTTGCTATTGTGTACTATTGTTTGTATCATTTTAGGATTTAGTAAAATTATACATGTTTGGATTTTTATTCAAATGTATCTTTATTTATTTGTTTATTTCTTTGTTTTATCAGTTACTTTGAAGCTAATTCATCTGACTGAGCCTCCTCCATCAGTATTTCTTTATTTGAAAGTATAACTTTGGAGACTGATGCATGGCTGGAAGGTTACTTCAAAGTGCATACCAGAAGTAAATTGTCTGCCTTTCTGTTGACTGATTAATTTCCACTACTCCCCTGCTACTTATCAAAGAGGGCTAGTGATATGAGACAGCAACTGTTTGCTTGGAGTGTGTGTGTGTGTGTGTGTGGGGGGGGGGGGGGCATTCGCCAGGGGTAGGAGGTTGTGTTATACTAGAGTTTGGGAGCAAATCTAGCCAAATAATTATTAAATTTCAGAGGCTTGAAATTGTTAATATCTTGCTCAAAATTACACTTCCCCTGAGAGCAACTATGGTTGTAAGTTTCTTCTAGCTGGGTTGTTGTTTATACATTATTTAGTTTTGAAGACCTTGTATCTCGAAATTTAAATTGATCCTTTACTGAAAAGGTTCCTGGCATCACAGTTTTGTTTATTATTAAAGATGGTGTCTACACTCAACTAATTAATTACACTACTGATTACAGGTGAAAGTGGAATTCAAAGGTAGACCAAGCAAGCGATTTTACTTACTTTGCGACAAAATCTTCAAATTTTCCTCCATTTTAAAAAAGGTCTCCTTTGGTATAACTACCATCTCCCTATCATTATCTGCACTAGCTAAGACACTTGCTACACACTCAGAACCTGACGCTGACATGACTGATCCTTTTCTCTTCGGAACTCGTCCGGGTTGGTTGAGATTCGACTGAACATACTTTGAACAAATGATAAATACCAAATTTTAGAAGGATTCTACTCTTCAAGCCCACTGAAAATGTTGGTTTTACATTTTCGTTGACTTGTTTACAAACTAAGTTTGGCAATATCAATGAAAATATAACACTTCTGTGGCTCTGGCTGCACGGGGCAGCATTCAATCTTTATTTCAGCATCACAACTGTAGGTGATTTAAGAGAAATTAAATGCGAGAAAACACTAACGCGATGAAATGTCTTCCCATTGCTTCTGCACTGTTGGAGAGCCTTTCTGCAGGCTTCACAAATGTCTCCCGATGTTGTCTCGAGGAAACCAAAATAAGCTTCTAAGTCGGCGTTTGACTACCTGTGTACACCACGAAATGGAGTTTTCTGAGACTTGTTCCCGCAAATTATACACCCATGCTTCGAGCTTTTTACACTTTCTGTCACGTTTACGATAAAAATTAGTGCACACACTTGCAATCGAAAAACAATTTTGCTTGCACCGCCATTGCACACAACTTCGTGTCAGTTAAGAAAAGCTGGAGTCTGTGAGGGCGCGCACCAGCGGCTAAACTCATCGAAACTCAAATCATGTGCATGCGCAGACAGAATGCTTCTCTGCTTACTGGGTGCAGCTTTCAATTTAAGCTTGAGAGTCACCGAGCACAGTTTATAACAGATTTCGCCGCCGTTTCCTGCCAAGTTTACCCTCTTTTCAGGTAAGAGATTTGTAGTTTGGATCCTCGCTTGTACTAAGCATGATAAGCGATACCGTTTGTATGCAGCATTCCTCAGTGAGGGGCTTATAGTGTTCTTTCACATTCAAGATGTTCTTTACGATAATTCGAAAGTGCGATCATCGATTTGTCTTCTGTTTCAGAGGCTTTGAAGTAAAAATATCAGGTTAACAGGCAAAGGAAAGAGCTGATCATAAAATAAGATTTTCTGTTTAAGGGGAAGCTTTTGGGGGGAGATTCCGTTAGAGTTTCGAGGAAATATGCAAGTCAAAGATTAAATACTTGCATTATCATCGGGCGTCTCAGATCCGAATACTTTGGTAAATTTACACTCCACGGTTCAAAATGTTTTTCGAGGTAACCTGTTTGAATTGATGTTGTTAATCTCATTGATTTCCATGGTATTTACCTGATTTCAACATGAAGATGTTTGGTTTCAATGGTCGAGCGTAAGCAAATATTTGATATTCAGGAATTTCTCAGATGCATGATCACATGATTTAGAATAACCTTTAGCACAAGTGAGCTATTTAAAGACTAAGAAATTGCTCTTCCCCTACCCGTTCGTGGAAATCGAAATCTTCAAAAAATTAGGGAAAGCTCTTTAAATATCACTCCCATTTTATTGAGAAATTGCTGGATTACGTGAAGGGCGAAAAATACGATTGCTTTTTTTTTTAGAAACCTTTTAAACTTTATATTTTTTAACAGTTTCCTAGTTTTCAAAATTTTTTTTTCTTTTTTTTTTTTATAGTTGGTGTGATACCCCTCAAGGTGTTACCAACTTTAATAAAATTATGTAGATGTAGATGAACTCAGATATTTGTTATTCACTAACAATCTTTGTTGATACAACAATGAAACCACAGCATACGTGTAATATGCATTTTAAGCCAAAAAATTTCAATTCCAGTATTTGGCCAGTTGTCTCTTGTTTATGAAAACAACAAATACTTCCCTGTACCTACTCAAGGGCTTTGATTATTATAGTTTAGACTCACCATAACAAATCTGACTAGTTGAGTGCATTCATACAATATCCAATAATGTGAAGTTCACGCAATAAAATGCACAGCCGATTGGCTCGAAATTAACCACTTTCATGCGGACTCAATTAGTATCAAAGTAGTCTACTAACTAAACCCATCCTTAAATCTACTCGTCAACGCGTGGTTGCATGACATGTGAGAAGCATTGTGATGTAAATCGAACCTCGCTTGTGAGTTAGGGAGTGTCTACTAGCAGCCGAACAGCTAAATAGTTCACCGTCTGTCTTTGATTTCGTCATAATTCGCCGCACTTGTTGTTCACTTTGCTGAGACATAAGTATTATGTTCAACACAGATGAGAATTTAGCCTATTTGTGTAAAGCGTAGCCTCGCTAGACTCCTGAAATGCGAACAAAGATAATACAACTGAAGTCATTTCCCCTCAAGTGTTTTTGCTGTCATTTCCCGTCAGGTTAATCTAATTCTCTGGTATCTCCAATACTCTTTCTTTCCCTTTGTATTCTAAGTTTGCTGGGTTCTGATCTGTTGTTCATACTTTAACGACACTCGTCAAATGCAGAGCACTTTCGTCATACGATCTTGCAGGAATCAGTCAATGTTCTGTAACAGACGAGTTAAAGTAGAAACTCCAAGCAACAGCAAGAGGAAAACAGTGATTTTAAGTTATGATAGCAATATAACGGAACAATATTGGAATTGGAATGCACCAGAGAAACTGTTTCTGATCGTGTTGACGTCAATTAGGTGTAATCGTTATCTGTCTTGTAGTTGTTGGGCGTCGATTAGTATTCACAACAAGTAATGAGAGCGTTTAAACTGATAACAAAATTTTCGCTTGATTTCCCGGATTGTACTTCATTTAATTTTATCAGATACAAGTTAGAAATGTATTCGCAACTGCCAAGGTCTTTAAAGTAACTAAGTGTTGGCATGATTATATGATCTTCATGCCGTTATAATGTCACTTAGTATTTGATACTTGCTTGCTTTCTGCTTTGGTAATTCACAAGTGAAAAGGTATGTCAAAGTCTTAGAAACTCTTGAACTCAGTCATTTTTGATTTATTAACAATCTTTTGTTGTATAAGATGTAGAAACCACAGCATACTTGAATGTGCATTTCAAGCCAAAAAATTGTGATTCCAGTATTTAGCCTGTTGTTTCTTGTTTGCGAAAGCAACAAATACTTCCCTGTTTGTGTTCAATATCTTTGATTATTATACATTGGACTTACTATGAAAAACCTGTTTGCTTAGAGCTTTCAATCAACATACCATAGTGTGTAAACTTGACATGATAAATGCAATATTTCCAGTGAGTGTTGAATTTATTTATTTATTAATTTTTTTTTAATTAAGCACATTTTTCATTGTTTTCCCCAAAATCACCTAGGCTTAAGGAGGGGATTACAATATTATAAATTTTTATCTAATTTATCGACGCACAGACAAACAGACACACAAACAACCCTTCATTGGTAATAACAATGAGTTAAACCTACAAAACTAGAGGGGTTTATTATTTAAACAATCAAATAATGGCCTCTGAGAAGCCATTAGTATTAATTATCAAACTTTGTACTTTGTGAAAAAAACCACAGTTGACCTTGTAATTTACAGACTCAATACCATACAATACAAATCTAGTTTCCTAATGCATGGCTGCTCAGTGACCATGCTTCACCTAGAATATTTGCAGCAGAGGTAGAATTAGGACATTACGTTGAGCTCAGTTTAGCTAAGAAAAAAAACAAGAAAGAGTATTTCACTAATTCAGAGTCAAAGTTGCACTGGGAAGTATGTAGGTGATGCACAGCTATTAATTTTCAAGAGATATTCTCAAAGACAATAGAAACCCAGTCTGAGGTAGGTGTGATCAACAGATGCATGCCATGTAACAGAACAATCGTATAACTTAGTGTCAGTATTCAGAAAGAGAATTTACCAGGTTTGATCTCAAAGTGGGAAGAGATACAGAGTTTGGGACAACTAGGTGCAGACAATTCTAGCCAGTGATAATGGGTGGAGAAAAAAGACTTTTGAAATGTAGAATTTTCTACAAGGAAATTGAGTGAAGTTTTCTCTTGATTTAAGACGAAAATATTTGTATCCACTTGACAGTTTAGGCGATAGCTCAGTTGAATAATGTGGAGCAAGATTCTTGACTATTTTGTAAAATTGGTGCAATGTATGTAGTTCTCTCCTGATGCTGAGAGGCTTCCAAGCAAGTTCATCATGTACCTTTGTGAAGCTGGTTCCCTTCTTAGTTCTACTTTAAACATAAACAAAAAATTATTATCAGTTTTCTTTACTCTTTGTAATTAAATTGTTTATTGCATCAACCACATCATTACATGGCATAATGTGTACATCAACTTTTGCTGACCTAGATCTCATGCAAGATGTATCAAATTGAAAATTGTTGTCTCAAAAGCATCATGCTGGGTGACAAACTCTTAAAAAAAAGAAAAAAACATTAAAAAACAAAAAAAAAACAAAAATTAAACAAAAACAAGGCTCTCATTCTGTTTTTTTCGTATTCCAAACAATGAAATATGTCAGAGAGAAGGACTTATGAAATCAGTTTCTGTTAAAGAACCTGCAGGACCATCTTCTGAGTAATTTTCTGTGTCAATTGCAAATGAAAACAACTTACAGAGGATAAAATGAAATAACAGGTCTGGAAATAGCCACTTGGTTTGAATATTTTCAGCTTGGAAATCATTCATGTTTTGGTTTATATTACAACTGTTTAAGGTTATCACATCAAAACATAACCAACCATAGAATTGCACTAATGATTTCTTTCCTGTTAGATATTAACCTTTACAATAAAAGTAATCTTCATGTTGTTTTTAAAGAGTCAGGAAAACTCTGTTTTAAAATTGAAGTATTTTCTTGTTTGTAATAGCCTTGTTGTTAACATGTATAACGCAAGCAGTTGTTTATTTTTGACAAAAAAATTATACAGTGCGACTAATGTCAATGTCAAAATGTCTGACATGAAAATAAATAACTAGAGCTTTTTACAAATAAGCAGTGTTTACTCAGAGTGTTTAAAAGAACACTGAAGGGTGGATGGCTTCCAAAGATTGTACTTAGAGGAATAAAATATAACTCATTAGTTTGGTTTAGTAGAAGTTAAATTATAAACCTCTTTTTTTCCATTTTTGGTTCAATGGTTATAATGCCAAAGCAAGTTAGTTTAAGTTACTCACCTTTAATGACAGCTTTTATTTTTGTTGTGACAGTTTCCCATGAATGAAATGGAATTTCTTTCTAAAGAAGAGTTAAGAAGAAAGATGTTAACATTTTTTGGAGGAAAGAGTTTAGATCTCAGTGAGCAAAGTTTGCATGAATTGCCTGCAGCTTTGTTTGAATTGACTGAGTTGGAGAAACTTGACCTGTCAACGAATAAACTTACAACAATACCTGAAAATCTCGGAAAACTAAATAATCTTATGGTACTTGGTGTGAGTACAAATCAGCTGTCCATATTCCCGACAAGTTTGACTCAGCTGAAAAAACTCAGAGTGCTGACCATTTCACATAACAATCTAACCACCATCCCTGATGCTATTGGGGAGATGGTTGAGCTGGAGGGACTGGGGCTGAGTCACAACCAGTTGACTGTGTTGAGTCCAGCTGTAAAACAGCTGAAGAAACTCGAATGGCTGGACATCTCACATAACAATCTAACCACCATCCCTGATGCTATTGGGGAGATGGTGGCGCTGGAGAGACTGGGGCTGAGTGGCAACCAGTTGACTGTGTTGAGTCCAGCTATAAAACAGCTGAAGAAACTCAGATGGCTGGACATCTCACATAACAATCTAACCACCATCCCTGATGCTATTGGGGAGATGGTGGGACTGGGGCTGAGTTACAACCAGTTGACTGTGTTGAGTCCAGCTATAAAACAGCTGAAGAAACTCAGAGAGCTGGACATCAGAGGTAACAATCTAACCACCATCCCTGATGCTATTGGGGAGATGGTGGAGCTGGAGAGACTGGAGCTGAGTGGCAACCAGTTGACTGTGTTGAGTCCAGCTATAAAACAGCTGAAGAAACTCAGATGGCTGTTCATCTCACATAACAATCTAACCACCATCCCTGATGGTATTGGGGAGATGGTGGAGCTGGAGAGACTGGAGCTGAATCACAACCAGTTGACTGTGTTGAGTCCAGCTATAAAACACCTGAAGAAACTCAAATATTTGGATGTGAGAGGGAATCCTTTTACAGTTGAAGGAATGAGAAGTGTTATGGAGATAAAGGATAAGATGGACAGTTTATATTCAGACGTCCCAGGTGAGTAAAGGAAATTCCTCTTCACATTAATGTTGTAACATGTGCATTTACTAAATTGGTTCTAATGGTTGACTTGCAAGTGTTTATGCTGCTTGTTACTGATAATTACAGGCAGCTGACAATAGTTTCCTAATAAAGCTTGAGAAGAATATGAAGTAATGCTTTCACAGTTATACTGTATGATTGAACAAAGTTTGCATCACTTTAGAAATACATGACATTTGTACTGGAAGTTTTGGTTATATTTTGAAAGGTTTATTTTAACAACTTGACTGACATTGAAATTTAAGTTGAACTACAGTGTACTATAATTTGATAATTGAGGAGGGATAAAGTTTATTACAAATCATTTTATAGTAAGGGATTTTTGTAAGTTGTAATTTTTTCTTTATAGTTGATTGGAATTTAAGAAGTTTATTGCAAATCATTTTACAGTTGTAGAAATTGCTGTTGTAATTTTTGCTTTCAGTTTATTTGATTTTAATTAAGGAAGAATGAAGTTTATTACAAATTATTTCTCATCTAGGAATATTTGTAACTGTAATTTTTGCTTTATTTTATTAGAAGTTGTTAAGAATAATTATAACAAAATTTAGCTTACATCATACAGAATTTATGGACTGATATGATTTTAAAGCAAGAGTTTAGGTTAGGGGAATAAAACTTTTATCTTGACGGGTCAGGAGTAATTCTGATAATTGTTACACCATAATTTATGGTGGCCTTGTAATATTTTAGAATCTATCAACTGTTACGTTTTGGGAATATGTGATTTTTCTTTCTGTTTTCCAAACACCATTTGGCAGAATTGACATCAGTTATTGCCTTTGTTTAGTTTGATCACTCAAATTTTAATCAAACTCTTAATGTTTCATTTTATTGAGTCAGTTTCTAAGAGTCATTGTGTATATGTTTACCAAACCCACCAATGCAATGACTTTTGTATTCATATAATACAATCATAGTTTTTAAATTTATACATAGTAGACATATAATTAAATTGACTTTCCTACTTCTAAGCTTGTTTCAGATTGTTTTTATAACTTATGAAAACAGAAATTGCTTTTTGTTTAGGTTTCTTATAATTACAACTTCCTCTAATTAGACTTTTTCTTTTGGCTCAATCATGACAACTTTTTTTTAATTAGACTCTGAAAGAGCAATACAAAGGAAAGCACAGTTGGCTTATGAAGAGGCTTTAAAAGAAGGATATGTAAAAGCTTACCGCAGTCGTATTATACTGGTTGGTCAGGATCGTGCTGGTAAAACCAGTCTGAAGAAGAGTCTTTTAGGCCTCCCATTTGACCCTAAAGAACAGAGTACTGAGGGGATTGAAGTGGATCCTTCAAAATGTGAAATTGATGTTGACCAAACTGTCCAAAACTGGCAGTTGAGCAGGGAGAGTAAACCAGGACTATTGGAATGTTCAAAAGATGTAGCAAAGATCGTGGCCGACAGAATGTGTGGAGCAGATATTTCTCGAAAGAAAATCTTAAAGGAAGATACAATTGATGAAGGAAAACTGAAATTAAAAGATGAAGTTGGAGACATTTTGAAGTCAAAGCAGGTTTGGAAGTTTTGTAAAGTGTTGAGAATTTTACATCTCTGTCACTCTATATAACTCTTTTTGTTTTAAATAGGAAGGAAGAAAGGAAGGAGGAAGAGGAGGGATGAAAGCAGCCAAATAAGCCTCATGAGAAAGATTTTTTTTAAGGGAATTAGTAGAATTTAAACTTGATATTTTTGAAAATTATTTTCTTTATGAAAATTCTAAATTTCTTACATTCAGAATGTTTCTGAAAGAGACTGTTTCTTTTGGGCATTTTCACAAATGTTTACATGAGTCTAGAAAAGAAAAAGATCTCGAAGTAATTTTAATTTAAACATCTTGAATGAAGGCATACATGCAAAACTATTATCATAAAAATGATGGGGCATCTTTTGAGTTTTCCATTCTTCAATTGCTTTTGTGGTATCTTCACTCAACTTAAAGGAAATTTGAGATTTTTTTCTCCAATTATATATTATATATACAAATTTCTAGTCATAGATATTTTGTATTCTCTTGTACAATTTTTTGATAACTTTTGTAACATTTTGGCTATTAATCCTTATAGAGGAGCTTCATTGAGAGTATGTTATGCTATGTATCTTTCAGTCTCAACAAACAGTTCTTGGTCTGAGTTGACTATCTCCAGGGTGGGAGGATTTGCTGTTCAATATCTTAATCTATGCAATTAGTTTCTCTCTATGTCTAAGGGCTCTTACACTTGAGATGTCAGCTTCAGAACTCTTTACAGTAACCAATTTACAACTTCAACACAGTTGGTAAAGCAGGTTATCTTGTTATATATACCCCCCTCACTGAAGCAGCACATTCTAGACTGAGTTCATCATAATGTTTTACCATTTAGCAGCCTGTTCATAATGTCAAGTTTTGAATACATAATTATATACACTTAAGTGAGCATAATGTTTTATTTCATTCTCCATTCAGGTTGAGGAGGATGAAGGTTTCACGGACATTCTGCAAAACAATGGCAATGAACATTCTACTGAATGTAAAGATGAAAACGTGCAAGCTGAGCCTGATGTGATGATTGATGTTTCTCAACCGCCTGATACTGAGGAGCATGTTCATCATTGGTTGGAGTATGCTCAGGGGAAACCCTTCAAAAGTGCTTTATTGACAGAGGAACCCTATGTTACACTGGACGTGTGGGACTTTGCAGGGCAGCACTTGTACTATGCCAGCCATCCTATCTTCCTATCACAGCGAGCACTATACATATTGGTGCACAATCTCAGCAAGCCTTTGGATGCCCCAGCTGAGCCCTGCATGAGACAAGGGAGAAATGATGTTAAATTGGAAAACCCTAACAATGAAACAAACATGGAGAATTTGCTCTCATGGTTGGCCACAGTACATAGTGTTGCCCAGGCAACCGATGACACAGATGATGATGTACAACACAAGCTGCCCTACCTCCGTCCCCCAGTGTTCATTGTTGGCACACATGCTGACAAACCAGTGGAAGACATTGCAGCAATAAAGAAACAAATTAAGGAGAGAATTTCTGGTATGGAATGTGAGAGACATGTGGTCAGGCCTCTATTCTGCATTGACAACACTCAGAGGCCTAATTTGATGAAAAAAATTTTCCAGAAGATTGGAAAGCAGATAGGAAAAGATAAAACAGGTAAGATATATGATTTCATTTTGTATCCTTAACCATAGGTTACTTGCAGTAATTGTAGACTTTATAATTGTATAATATGTAATCTTTGAGTCAAGCAAACAATAATTATTTTCTGACCCACATTTGTTCCATGTTATTCAGCAGTTATGTTGTGTTGCATAACAATTTTAATTGCAAGTAGCTAGAGACACAGAACATTCTAATGGGAGTTGTATTGGGATTAAAAGATACTACCATGGTTTAATGAGTTATGACATATACTGGAAAAAAGTCAGAGTTTGTTTTTTTTTTCTTTATAATCTGCACTGTGCTTAGCTTTCAGCCACTTTTTATTCTGAATATCCTGGCAGCATCATACGGAGTCCAATTAATTTTTGCTGATGGATCCATTAATTTCGGAGTATCAAATAATTGTAGGGAACAGAAAGCCTAAAAAATTAATGTGGGGATTTGAAGAGATTGTTACTTAACTATGTTGTCAAACTGTTCTTATTGTAAGCACATGTTTCCGTTTTGCATTGTGCTTTTTTTTTTAAATTCTTTTTCTAAATATGTCCTGCAGAGCAAGAAGGAAAAGTAGATGGTATAATTAAATTGAAGAACGCAATCCTGGAGGTGTTGTGGCAGGAGCCTTATATGGGTGAGAAAATACCCGTCAGGTAAATAAGACAACAATTTATTTGGAAAAACTCCAGTTCAAACACTGCTGGATCAATAGTTTATTAAAAAAGTATACAGCAATGAAAAGTTCTTTGAATGTAACTCGCATATTCAGCATAACTGAACATCCCTGAAAATGTGTATCAATTCAAAAATATCTCACCTCCAGCGGTTTAAAGTTCATGAAAATTCTTAAAACATCAGATCGTGCAAATACAGAGCAGTCACTTCAGAGCAGACAACAAAAACTCTAACTCTTGACACAGAGACAATATGTTATAATTATAAAAGATGAGAAGATGTAATTGATATCTGAGAAGGCAGGGTTCTTTGAATTGAGACGTTGTGGCAAAAAAATAACCATGTTGTTTATTCCTGAAAGTAGAAGACATCGCAAGGCTAAATATGCATGTACTCTAGAAGACTGCAAATACATATACAATGTCATGTCTGAGTGAAATTAATATCCAATTTTATGCTCTACAACATTTTAAGTATTTTGTTGCCCTTTAGGTGGTTTTTGTTTGAAAAGGTGATTGAAGCTTTGGTGGCCAAACAGATTTATCACAGAAATCTGCAACAACTAGAGCACTACGCAAGAAAAGATTGTTTCATGGAAAATGCAAAAGAGTTTGACTCCATGATCAGTTTTTACCATGGCCTGGGGATGATAATCAAGCACCACAGTACAGTTGTACTGAAGGCTCAGTGGCTGATTGATCTGTTCAAGCAGCTGATAACCATTCCACCTTTCAATAAACAGGTAGAAAACTATTGTCACTTTAGAAAGGCTAACTTACGTGGAAAATGTTGTTCAATAATTTAGAACAACAGGAAACTAAGCATGATGTTTTTTCGAAGAAAGAACTAACTAATGCAAAAACTGTGACTCTTTAAACAGTGAACATGTGTCTTTTTATTGCTTATTGTTATAATCGTATGATTTGTTGACCCCATACTATTTCACCTACTCTTTGCACCTTGTCAGGTCATATATTGATTTAGCCTTCTTTATTTACAATTAGAGACTTGCATTAACTTGCTACTGCTCACAATAATTGTATTGACACAATTGAATAGTTCTTTTCGCGTGTGCTAGTGGGCGTATTCACCTCTGAGCAACACAAGATACAAATTTGCCCAGGTTTACTATTCGACCATTTCAGTACATTGATGGAAGTAAACTATTTTTTCAGTTGTTTTACATGTATGTGGGAAACGTTCAAAAGGAACATTACGTAGCCTTCCCTTATCCAGAATATCTGAATTTTTATACATTTTATAGAATGCCCTGAATGCTAAGTACTGGCAAGAACTTGAAGGAAGTGGCATCCTCAGCATGGAACATGTTGATCATGTGTTCTCCAGCTTTATTGGCCAAGGAATCATCAAAGAAGACATCTTAGACATGATGGAGCGATTTGGTTTGATTGCTAAGTTCTCAGTTTCCCCAACTGACGTAAAGTACTTTGTACCAGCTCAGCTGAAGTCATCACCTGATAAACTCTGTAAGATGAAACCGTCGTCAACAGATCCCTGTCCATTGTATCTCCTGTTTGTCCATGGCTTTGTCCCTCATGGCCTCTTCTTACAGCTTGTCTCACGATCCATTCGTTGGTGTTCAAAGACATGGCCCACAGATCAACCTTCTCTGTACCAAAATGGAGCATGGTTCATCATTGGCAAAGATATTCATGATTTTGTCCTCGTATGCAAAACAGGATTTGTGAAGGTAACCTTGAGACAAAGAACACAGAGTGATCAGGTTGTAGGACAGAACTCCGCCGAACTAGCATGTGTCGTTCGCGAATTTCTTGAAGACACCCTTCATAATTTGTCACAAGAGATGCCGTACCTGAGGGGACTACAGTATAGACTGTGTGTTGCATGTCCTTACTGCCATCAAAGGGCAGAAGAACCAAGTCGTGCATGCTCAGACCACGTGAAAACCACGTGCACCCACGAGGACTGCTTCCACCTCGTTGATGCAAATGAAGGCCGAGCGGAAATATGTAAAAGAAATATCGATGATAAAATACTTCCTCCCTGTGGATTGGAGAAATGGTTCTCGAAAAGAAGAAGGCAGGTATGATCGATGGAAAAGATTTTTCAAGTACAGATTTCTAGCGTTTGATTCATCTTTGGAAGTTCTCTCCTCCATTTTACTTGATCTGAGAATCAAATGTTCATTGTTGAGAAAGGTAGCCCTAATAGTTTATATCCAGTTTCAAATATTAGTAAGAGAATCTCTATCACGATGAAATTAATTTTCAAGTTTATACTTTTCTGTTTTCCTTTGGTTAAGTATTGATCGATATATATTTATATCATAACACACATAATATGTTATGTTCTGTAATCGTTTTAATGCTAAATGACGTATTTTTCTTCAGGGTTTATCTTCAAATGTGGCTGCTAGATCACTCGGTGAAGCAAGTAAAGTTGAGGCAATGAAGTCTGACACGGCATTGAAGGTGACTCTCCTGGGCAGTGAATGGAGTTCATCAATGGGAGGCTTGTCCACCATAAACAGACAACTTGCCATTCTGTTGGCCAAACGTAAGAAAGTGGACGTCACACTCCTAGTCCCACAGTCTGCCTGTTCTGAAGAAGACAAGAGAACTGCAAGAAGCCACAATGTTTCCATCTGGGAAGCAGAGAAACTTACAGGCTACAGTGACCCTCTTGACTGGTTGAGTTTCCCACCAGAAGACCTTTTCATTGACTTTGTACTAGGTCATGGTGCTAAGCTTGGTAAGCAAGCCCAGGTTATCAGAAAGTCTCACAGTTGCAAGTGGATTCAGGTAGTGCACACTGCACCTGAAGAACTTGCTATGCAGAAGAACTATCCCGAGGCTATTTCCAAAGGTGAAGAGAAGAACGCAACTGAAGTGGGGTTGTGTAAGTTGGCAGATGCTGTTGTAGCAGTTGGACCAAAGCTAACAGACGCTTTCTCCGCTCAGCTCCGCTCTTGCAAGAGACACGAAGACATCCTTCAACTGACTCCTGGAATTTTCCGTGAATTCTCTGACATAGAACAAGCTCCAAATGAGAGTAAAAAGTTCAAGATCCTGACCTTTGGCCGTGGTGATCAAGAGGACTTCAGCCTGAAGGGCTACGATATCTCTGCCAAAGCAATAGTTGAACTGAGAGACAGATCCTACCATCTGATCTTCGTGGGTGCACCTGAAAGTAAACAAGATAAGGTTGCAGCAAATTTGCTCAAAAGTGGAATTGCTAAAAGGCAGCTGACTGTGAGGAAGTTCATACAGAGCAAAGAGAGATTGAAGGAAATATTTTGTGAAGTTGATCTCTGCATTATGCCCTCCAGAACAGAAGGGTTTGGATTGACAGCATTAGAAGCTCTGTCTGCCGGTCTTCCCATTCTTGTCAGTGGCAACTCGGGATTTGGTGAGGCATTGTGCACTGTACCATCAGGCAAATCATTCGTTGTGGATTCTGAGGACCCTAAGGAGTGGGCAAAGGCAATTGCTGGTGTCCGAGAGAAGGAAAGAGCAGACCGCCTCCATGAGATTCAGCAACTGAGGAGTTCCTATGAAGAGAAGTTCAGCTGGGAGGAACAGTGTGACATTCTTGTGGAGAAGATGTGGGACATTGTTCGTGGTGAGAATATTTTGAATATCCTTCAAAAAGTGTTTTTGGGGACGACTCGGCTTTCATTCCCTTATAAAGCATCATGGAAAGCTGGGACTCTACAGATAAAAAAATATGTTTAACCTGAATAGTAATCAGTGGTTTTATCGTCTTATTGATTGGTGTAATATTAATAAAAAGGTTTCTTTCTATCTTTGTAGCTTCTAAAAGACAAGACCCAAGATTCAGAACTCAGGAGGGCGAAGTTGTGGATACGCCAACCGAACAACCAACAGTTGATTCATTACTGACTCCAAGTGAGTAACAAAATATTTATAACACATCGCAATTGACATCCCCAAAGAGTAACATACAGGTTTGAAGAAGATCCAACATTTCTCCTTTCCTTTTCTTTCAACTTCAGGCCAGCTACGCTTTTTGAAAATGGCACTTGTGATAATATTTTTCACTGCGGAAGAGAGATGTTCTTTTTGTACCTCTGCTTTCTCCGGTTATGATCGAAAGACATGTATACACTAATTTGATTTTCTTCTACTTTCTGATCTGGGCGGATGACCTGGTGTAATTTTTGTTTTAGTCAATTGAAGTTTTTATTTCATTTCACTAGAAAGCAAACATAAATTGCGTAAAACAGGAAGACTTGGGGCGTTTTTTTTTGTTCTTTTTTAGTCGTGGGTACCCGAAGCGGACAAACGACTATTAGAATACGGCAGAATATGCAAATGTGTCACTCACTCAGATGTAAACAAATCGATAATAATAACGACTTTCCGAAATTATACGGGAACACCTCTATTACATTTCCGAAGGAATGCTGCGACTTTAAAATTTAACTGGACCTTTCTTTGAAGGAGTTTCGATTTTGATGAAAATACTCGTCGCAGTTAGCACATGTGCTAACTGCGACGTTAAAGCTCTTCGAATTACTAAAGGTGTAACTATGAGTGAAGACGCTTAATGCAATTGCTTTTCCGCGATCATCTTTCGCCATCATTTGCATTATTGTGGAATATTCCTCGCCGTTCCCGGGTATATTTTGTTTTTGACAAAGCGTCCAGGCCACAATCGTTCTTAAATACAATTTCAAGCCTTCATTCTTCTCACTGCGAGCCGTCAGTATTTACATCGTTATATATCGCTAAAATGAGTAACCGGCGAATTTTTATAGGGGAAAGCGAGGCGTTGTTTTCGTGACTGGCCAATTGTTTAAGTTTCTGATGGTTTTACCTCTCATCTGTTTGGTAACTACGTAAACATTAATTTGTAAAAATCATTGTGTGTACACCCCTGAACGTTAAAAATATATCAAGTCGAAGGAATAGTTTTTATTATTATTACTTAAATAACAGTTTTCAAAATTTCCAGTCTGCATTCTGTACCCAATCTGCAGTCTGTAGTCTGCATTTTGCACCCAGTCTGCATTTCGTACCCGGTTTACAGTCTGTATTTTGTACTGACCGATAGCTAAAATGTGAACTCTGACCATTCACCCAACATCATCCCAGCAGTCCAAAGTAATACCATGTAGTTTCAACTGTATCAGGGAGTTACCCATTGGAATTTAATTATCTTCAAAACTCATTCCAACGCGATGTATCCACGACTTATTCACAGTTTCCTTTGATTTTTCCCGAAACGAAGCCCAAGTTGAAATGCTGTTGCTATCAAAAGGTGTATTTGTACCGGCTATTCAGAGTGTAGTCGTTTTCCGACACAATAATAAAGTAATCATATATTAATGCGATTAATCCTTCATTTATACGAGGTCTAACCCTAACCGCGGTTTTCATTAAATAAATGTACTTCCCAAAATTTAATATAGTTTAGAACGCGGTTTTGTCAAAAAACGGCTCAAGGGTTCTTTTTCCAGTTCTGCAAATATGTCAGAGTGTAAACCTTGTCGTAAATTTTTCCTCATTGCATCTTCTCTCTTGACTTTTAGTATATTCGTTTGCAAATAAAAAGTTACAGTTTATCATTTCAAGGCTCAGTAGCTGGACAATACACTGGTTGTTTAGTGGTTGAAGCCCTTTTTTCCTTTTTTACCCCCAAACTTCTCTGTAAAGATGGGGAATTGTTTCGTTTCTTTCATGCTGTTAGATTAAAAAACTTTTTGGCCCTTCTAGGTTCTCTTGACCGAAGCATTCGGGAACTTCAGCAGATGCAACTTGATGCAAGCAAAGTCAAGAGCAGAACAGATCTATCATTGGGGCTGAGGACTACTGCATCAGACAAGGGCTTCACGATATCTGACAATCAAGGATCAGGAAATTGCATGTTCTATGCCTTGTCAGAACAACTGGAAATTGTTAAAGGAATCAAAATCACACATGGCACATTAAGAGAAACCTTGGTTCAGTACCTCAGAAGTAACGCAAAACTAGTAAGTTTATGTTAGTATGTCTAACAGAGTTTTTCACTTGCTGTTCTTTTTAAGGTTAAGTGTGAAAACGGGTCAACACCACCAGAGCATGTCACAGTGTTCACGGCATAATTTATTATTTAAGAAGCTGCACAATGATGTTGGTTAGAGTTGAATCCATAATGTGGCCTCCGAAGTAGCAGACTTTTACGGTTTTAGTCATTTGATATTTCGGTTTAAAAAATGCCCCCCTTAAATATCCATCAGATAACAGTAAACAGAATTCCAGTTATTCTCTTAATAATGGATCTTTCCTGTTGTTTTTCTGCTGTTTGCGAATCCTTGTTGTTCCACAATAAATTGCTTATTAAAGGTCGTCTCGTACCATTCTTAAAAAAAATTACTCCATGACTCGTACTCCACGCGCTCAAGTTCCGATCAACAATCCTCTTTAACTTTGTTTCTTGAACTGATTTTCTTACAGCCGAATGGAACAGATCTGTTTCACTTTGTCCATGGATATCAAACATGGACTGACTACTTAACACACATGGAACAAGATGGCGCATGGGGTGATCACGTGATTCTGTGTGCCGCAGCAAACTGCTATGAAACGTGCATTCGTGTGGTCAGCAGTCTAACCCATAGCAATGATGTAATGATTACGCCACATTCTCCAGTTGACGAAAGCAAACCACTTGTACTGGGACATATTCATGAGGTGCACTATGTCAGCCTTCAACCCGCTCAAGGTACAGCTCATTACAGCACATTTAGTAATTTTAGGCTTAGTTTCCTAACAATGTATTTCGTTTAACGTGTTGCATAGAATTATAAATCTTCCTCTTAAATCTTAGCTGACAGTAAATTCAGGCTTTAACGTCAAGGCTTTTTCTCCATTTTCCTATCCATTCTCTTTCTTTGCTTATTTAACATACTCGATGACGTGGGTGGTTTTCATAAACTTCTTTCCAGCACTAATTGACGCTTAATCGCCCGCTAGATTGAAACGGCACTTGATGCAGTTTATTCTCCTTCAAGTTTCTGTTACAAGATTGGGAATTGATATTTTCCAGCTGATGCTGTCGCTTCTTTCATGTAGTTTGATTCATAAAAACTTTGTCTCTTCCAGGCTCTCTCGACCGATTGATCCAGGAACTTCAGCAGATGAAACTTGATGCAAGGAAAGTCAAGAACAGAACAAATCTATCATTGGGGCTGGGGAAGATTGCATCAGACAAAGGCTTCAGAATATCTGACAACCAAGGATCAGGAAATTGCATGTTCTATGCCTTGTCAGAACAACTGGATATTGTTGATGGAATCAAAATCCCACCTGGCAGATTAAGACAAATCTTAGTCCAGTACCTCAGGAGTAACCCAAAACTAGTAAGTTGATGTTAGTATGTTTAACAGAGTATTTCACTTGATGTTCGTTTTTAAAGAGTATGATAAAGGTTAAGGTGTTTACTGGTCAACTAACCAACACCACCACAGCCTATCCCAGTGTTTACAGCGTGAACTGACCAGGATTGCTGCTGCTACTGCTGCATGGAATCATGGTATTTTTGTGGGAGCTCTGATAGCAGCTTTTACCCCCAGTGAAAAGAGGAACTGAAAGTTTGAACTTTATCATTTAAGAGACCACCCAGTTATGTTGGTTACCGTTTCAATTAGTGTCCAAAGTAGCAGGCTCCCACGGGCTTGGCCATATGAATATTTCAGTTTTAAAAAAGTTCACCTTTCAATCAGAAAGGTTGTTTCCATACAGTACATTACTTATTTAAGATCGTTTCATACCATTCTGCCATAATTAATCCCTGATTAGTACTCTACACGATCAAATTTTTTTCGACAATTCAAGTCTGCTTCTTGAACTGATTTTTGTTAAAGGCGGATGGAACAGATATGTTTTACTTTGCCCATGGATATCAAACATGGATTGAATACCTGACTCACATGGAACAAGATGGCGCTTGGGGTGATCACTTGATTCTGTGTGCCGCAGCAAATAACTTTGAAATGTGCATTCGTGTGGTCAGCAGTCTACCCCACAGCAATGATGTAATCATTATGCCACATTGTCCAGTTGACGAAAGCAAACAACTTGTGCTGGGACATATTCATGAGCTGCACTATGTTAGCCTTCAACCCGCGCAAGGTATAGCTCATTACAGCACACTTAGTAATTGTAGTCTTAGTTCCATGACAGTTTATTTCGTTTAATGAGTCACATAAAATTATAAATCTTCCTCTTAACTCTTAGATGACGGTAAATTCAGGCTTTAACGTCAAGGCTTTTCTCCATTTTCTTATCCATTCTCTTTCTTTGCTTATTTAACATACTTCATGACGTGGTTTGTTTTCATAAACTTCTTGCCAGTACTAATTGACGGTTAATCGCCCGCTAGATTGAAACGGCATTTCATGCAGTTTATTCTCCTTTTCTTTCTAATCGTTCTGTTGTGTTTGTTGTTTTTACAGGTTAAAAGACAGGCTATCAACACAGTCATTATGCTCGGCCCAGATCTCTTTAAAAAAAACTCGGCCGAGTGAAGATGTCACCAAACGTTTGCCGTTGGGCGAAAGAAGAAACAAAGTCTTTCAGAAGTTTAAAAGTTTTCTTTTCGGAAGTAGTCTCTCTCGATAAATTGAGTATTTGTCACGGTGCATATAATTCTGTAAAAACAGAAAATCATCAAGATAAGACAATTCACGGAAAAATGATTTCGCTATTTTACTGAAAGCGCCAGAAAAAATTTTTATTTTCGGTTTAGACTGGAGATGGACGGTGGACGAGGTGGATGGTCAATTTGAAAACACGCAACTTGAACAATTCACGTGGAATATTTTTGTTTCCATAAAGCGCGATAAAGCATTTGTAAATAAATTTCAATGTTTAAAGTGTAGGTTTGAAACATTTTGTTGGTGTAGTAGATTGATTTCCTAAGTACTTGCTGTGCTTGTATACACATCTTGTAAACCCAGCTAGAGCGGTTAGTGCTCACAAATCACAGAAATATCTAAACAAATACGCTTTTTATGGCACGATTTAGGGATACTAGCGTTTCTGTTCTCCTAGGTCTCCCCTCAATGCAGCTTTGTTAATACTTATTCTAAATTTCTGATAAAAAGAATTAAAGAATATCTGCAGCTGTTTTAGACAGCACCCGTGATCATAGCCACACCGTTGACTGGGTATAGGAGATGGGCGGAAACGGGGAGGGAAGATAAGAAATTTCATACGGAGATTTATCGAATGTACAAGTGATAGTTTATTGGCAGCGAAAGTAAATAAGTGCACCCCTCCCCCCTGATTATTTCCTCTCTTACCCTCCCCTTCCCCTTTCAGTTGCAGCGACCCATTAAGGCGAACACTTCGTGAAAAACTGTCGATGGGGATAGCAATGATTAGGAAGAGAATTTTAGCATTAGCCGTATAAAATGGCCACAACGTCAACGTTAGGCGTGAAAGTCATCTTCCCGAGGAGGCCCTCATTTGATTGTCGCATCTGTAGTAAAAGGCAAGATCAGTGACCGTGACTTTCTACTTATTGACCAGCGATTGATTTGACTATTCAAGCTTCAAAACCTAGACCTTGTAGAACCTCTCTTTTGAGCCATTCGCTTTAAGTGCCTCCATATTAAAAGATAAACCACCATTATTCCACTGGAAAGACTTGACCCTACCAGTTCAAATTCCCTTCCCCACCTTGGTAAGGTTCAAAGGACGACAGTCAAAAGCCCGTGGGTTGCCCCAGATGTGAAGCTGAGAATTAATCGGTGTACAACATCACTGACACCGATTCAACAGTTTTTTAACATGAAAATCTAAAAAAGAATGTCAGTTAGTACGCCAAGTAAAAATATTTCGATTGAGTTAACCACACTACATAAAAAAAAGACAAACCCGTGATTATTAGTGACTCTTTTTCTCTACAATGAATTTCGAGCAGAAAAACGCAAACACGAGATAAAAAGGTTGCAAGGAGATGTATTTTCAAACAAAAAAACTCGTTGAGAAAGAAAATTTTGATGAAAATACCTCGAGCTTGAAGGTTATAACAACTTACTATGACAGGACAGAGTTGTGGTAAATCGGAGCGTTCTGATCAGTTCTCACTTGAGCTTAACCTGAGCCGATTCTGAGTTATACCGCATGGGGAAAACGATAATTGGACATTTGCTACGAAATGCGATATTTGGATTTTAAGATACTGATGATTTTCAAAAGCGTACCATGGGCTCCAAATTAAATGAAATAGTCCCGTTTACTTAAACCATTCCTCGATCCTTCGTATACAAATCTATAAAATTAATATGGGCCTGCTTTCTTTCGCGCTTTTCATGAGCAACTTCATTTGTCTCTACTCGGGGCACCGATATCCGCAATTTCACGGCTAACGAAGTTCGTTTTAGTTTTCGTGAATTTTTTTCGGATGAAGAGGCATGTCTGGAAAAAGAAACGATACCACGTTGCTATGTTCACCATAAGGTGTCTTGAATGAAATATGAGGATAGTCATTTTTCGGTCGATGTGCCGCCTCTTACGCGGTCTTGAAAAAAAGTCGCTCTTAATACCTCAAGAAGACACAGAAAGTCCGGAGAACGCCTTCATCAAACTCCAAAAGAGTTCAAAGCGAAAATCTCAAGAATGTGCTCCCGAAGAAAAATTAACAAAACTTAAGCTTGTTCTCCGCTAGATGTTCTCCCACAATTTGTTATTGTACACTGTATGTGTCGTTGTCAAATGATCTGAGGATCTTGGAATGGTTTGTAGAATGAATCAAGCGTGAAACAGGACCTTACCTCGGTCATCAAGTCTGGAAGAAGTAAAAAGGAAATCCCCAGCAGTAACTAAAGACTGCAGATGAAGATAAAGCAGCGTACATTTTACTTCTTACACATATCTCTTACCTTGGAATATTCGCATTTTACTGTCTGGGATTTGCTCTTAGTAGAGTATCATGCTGTGTCATATGAATGTACATACCACTGCAGTGTCCAATGTCTCTCCTTATTTGATTAAATCCATGGAAACGAGTTTTGACTGTAGTACACGTCAAGTTTTGTAGTTTTGTTTATTTGTGTACGTGTAGCTATTCCTGAGTTTGCTCGGAAACTTAAAGTATTGTTTAAATATTGTCTAGTCAACCAACCAGTGGCCGGTCATTCACTGTTAAAGTATGCGCACTGCAAACTCTGTAGATCTCAGCTGATTTATTTATGACCAAATAAGGAATCTACGTAAAGTGACAAGTGACGTAACTTATTGTAACATCTCCCTTCTTTTGGAGTAAGCTAACTTCCTAACGAAAACTCTATAAAATAAATAAAATGTTACTGTCCAGGTCGGAAAGGAAATTACTAAATAAAAATTAGAAACAAAACAAAACAGAACAAATGGAACTTGGTATAGGACTATAAGTCAGGAGTCCTTATTAAAGTTGTTGCCCGATAGTCAGTTTTTCTAATATAGACACTCCGAGTTCTCTTGAGCTGTAGTCTAGTTTCATATGATAAACTACAAAACAAAGTCATTGAACCTCGAGGGTGGCTTTACAACTCGGGTACGCGTTTTCTTCAAAGGAACAGTTTGTGATGTCATTGTTGGTTTCGGGTCATGATTAGCTGACTTGACATCTTGCTTTGAAGGCTGGTTTACACTCTTTGTAAGCTGGCTATCACTGCTTTGAACTGGTTTGGGTTGTTCAGCAGGTGGTGTAGCTGGCTTCAGAAATTCCCGATTTCGACGGAATACTTGGTTGTCTGAACTAGTTTTTACTACATAGGACCTGTCTGATAGCTTCTTGATACAGGTACCTGATTTCCAGCTTTGATTCTTCTGAAGAGGTGCCACTTTTACCTCTTGCCCAACATGTAATTCTGGTAGGGAGCGTGATGTGCGATCATGGTACCACTTGGCCTTTTGCCTTTTTAATTTTAGCTTTGCATTCACATTTTCGGGAATCTTAGGGAGCAGTAAGTTAGAAGCTGTAGGTAGTAAGGTTCTAGTGCGTGTAGACATCAATCTCTGTGCAGGGCTACTTTCCATGAACTCTGTTGGTGTGTTGCGTTGGTCCAATAGGGCTAACCACGGGTCTTTGTTGTCTTTGAGAGCTTTTCTGAACAAAGACTTGACAATTTTCACAGCACACTCTGCCTTTCCGTTGGATTTGGGATGATGTGGGGAACAGGACACGTGAGTGAATTCCCAATCAACTGAAAACTGATGGAACTCGTGGCTTGTAAACTGAGAAGCGTTGTCAGTAGTTAGAGTATCTGGAATGCCGTGTCGGCTGAATTGTTCCTTAAAGAATTTAATCGCAGAACAGGAAGTGTTTTCCTCCAATTTCTGTACTTCTAGGAAATCTGGGTAGTAGTCAACGAGCACTATGTATTCTTTGCCATGAAGTTTGAACTGATCAGCAGCTACTCGACTCCAGGGGCGGTCAGGAAGCTCATGGCTTTTGAAAAGAACACCATTGTGAACTGATAGCTCCTCGCGGTAAGACCAATACTCCCGGATCTGGATTGGTACCTGATCTTTCTGCAATGGCCATCCGGTCAGAATTGTGGATTTTAGTGTCTGCAGAGTGTCATCATGACTTGTGCTACGTTGCAATTGATCCAGTCGTTCTGGCGTGACCTTCAGGGTTTGTAAAGGGTCAAGGCTCTCCAGCTCTAAGGAAAATACCTGAAAAGATTCTTCTGGCTCAGAAGTTTCATTTTGTGTGGCTCTGGACAAATGGTCGGCTAAGAGCATTTGGGATCCAGGCTGGTACTTAACGGTCAGGTTGAATCGTTGCAGCCTGAGAAGTATTCTTTGAAGGCGGCATGGAGCTGATAATAGAGACTTCTTGAATATTGACTCAAGAGGCTTGTGGTCAGTTTCGACTGAAATGTGCTCTCTGCGTGCTAGGTATTGATTGAATCTTTCACAAGCGAAGACCATTCCCAGACATTCTTTCTCTATGGTTGCATAGCTTTGTTCTGCTGGTGAGAGAGTTCTGGACGCGAAGGCGACTGGCTGTTCATTTTGAAGAAGGACTGCGCCAAGGCCTTTATTACTGGCATCCGTCTGAATAGTTACTTCTTCAACACTGTAGAATTTAAGGACCGGGTGTTTGAGTAACCAAATGCTGAATAGTGGCGAAAGCCTCATCGTGCTGTTTAGCCCAGGTGAACTTGGATTGTTCGGTTGTAAGCTCTCTTAAAGGTGCTGACACATCTGAAAGCCTTGGTAGAAATTTAGATAGATAGTTTACAAAACCAAGCAAGGTAAGAACTTCAGGCTTAGTTGTTGGCTTCGGCATATTCTTGATGGCAGTAACTTTATCGGGATCTGGTTTCAGTCCAACCCTTGAAATCACATGACCCATGAATTTAACTTCTGCCTGTCGAAGCTTAACTTTGTTCTTGTTGAGTTTCAGATGTACTTGTTTGGCTCGTTCAAGTAGGCGGACCACATTCTGAGCATGATTAAGAAGGGCTTCCGAGTCGTTTACACCATAACCAACAACAAGCCTATATCGTCTCTGATGACTTTCACACCAGGCAGGTCAGCGAGACATCCTTGTAGTCTGCTTTCAAAGGCTTCTGGGGCTAGACTTATACCAAAGGGCATTCTTAAGTACCGGTATCTTCCTAGGGGTGTCCAGAAAGTGGTTAGTTTACTGCTGTCTTGGTCAAGGCCAACTTCATAGAATCCATCTTTGGCATCGAATGAGCTAAAGATTCTGGCTTTGTTGAGGTCTGGTAACAGCTCTTCCAACGTTGGCATTTGAAATTTGGGGCGTTGTATGACACGGTTCAGGTCTTTTGGGTCCAGACAGATTCGAATCTTCTGAGGTTTGGCAACTATTACCATACTGCTGATCCACTCTGAGGGTTCTACCGCTTACTTGATAATGCCTTTCTCTTCCAACTCTAGAATCTTGTTCTTAACTTCTTTTTGTAGTGCAACTGGCACGCGACGAGGGGAATGTTGCACTGGTTTAAAATTCGGGTCAACCACAATCTTCGCATATCCAATATGCCCTAATCCGGTGAATACTTCATGATACTTGGTCAACAGTTCTTTTTGGAAGAGATTTTTGTGGTGGGGTCTCACTTATCTGACGTACATTCTCGGGAACGCTGACATTTAGGAGAATGAGTTGCAACTTTTCACAGGTTTCGGCTGATAGCAAGGGCTTACACTTTTGTTTTATTACTTGAAACTTCAGAATCTGTCGTTTACCATTGTGTCTGACATGTAAGTCGCACTCACCAACTGGCTTTAAAGTTGTACCACCAAAGAGCTTCAGCTTAACTGAGGAGGTGTTCATGGGATATCCTAACTGTGTGATAGCTGAGAGGTCATCCAAGCTCATTACATTACATGTAGCTCCAGTGTCTAATTGACATGCCAAGGTTGTAGCGAAGTCTTCTTTAGCTGATTTGCAGAATTCTATATCTGCAAGCCACTGTTTTGCTTTAGTTTGGACTAGAGATACAGTTTCCACTTGCAAACAGCTTTCATCCGAACTGTCGTCCTCGTCTTCTTCGAATTGTTGTACCTTCTTTAATGATGGGCAAACAGACGCAAAATGGCCTATTTTTTGTCACTTGCTGCACGTTTTCGTGAATGCGGGACACTGTGTTCTTCTTTCATGACCTTGTTTAAGACCACAATACTTACAGGTCGGTTCGGAAGATCCTTCGGATTTCTTTTTTTCAGATTTCTTCGCTGAATTTGACGATCTTCCTTCATCTCTCTTCCTACTACGACTTCCGTAGCGGATGTTTTTGTCGCTGAACTTCTTTACATCTTCTGACTTGTTGTCTCCAGTGTCTCCAGCGCCTGCTATCGTCTTGATTTGCTGCGAAGCGATTTCACTCGTAGCGCACATTTGAATGGCTTTCTTCAAGTCTTGGGATTTTTCTCTCAAGAGTCTTACCTTGTCACCTTGTTTCTTTAATCCAATGACGAGCCTGTCCCTTATAAGTTCGTCTGTAAGTGCACCGTATTCACAGGTTGCGGCTAATTTTCTTAAACGTGTGACATAACTTTGGATGGTTTCTTCGGTTTGCTGCACACATGTATCAAAAACATACCGTTCGTATACTAAATTTCTGCTGGGTTTGAAGTAGTTTTCCAATGCTTCTAAACATTTGTCGATTTTCTTCTTGTCTTCCTCTGAAAGGTTTAGGTTGAGTAGTATCTGAAGACATTCTTTGCCCATTGATGAACGCAAAGTCGCTAAACGGACCGATTCTTCTCGCTTGTCTAGGCCTGTTGCTATTTCAAAGTCGCACCATTGCTGCTTGAAAAAGCCCCAGTTGCCAGTAACGTCACCGTGACACTTCATAGGACTTGGTAGCGGAAAATTAGGTGAGATAACTTGAGGATAAATTGGGGCTGCCGTTGACGGTGCGGCGATGTGCGCGCCCGACTCCACGTGGTCGTTGTCTGACGGCATCTTCAGTGGTTTTTTTTACACTTTGAGTCCGAAAATCTCTTTCAAGTTAGGGACAATAAAAGAAAACAGCCTCGGCAAGGTACCTTCGATAAATAATTTGCCAAAACAAGTGCCGAATCGTCAAAAAATTGATTTTTGTCCTGACACCATGTTAAAGTATGCACCCTGCAAACTCTGTAGATCTCAACTGATTTATTTATGACCAAATAAGGAATCTACGTAAAGTGACAAGTGACGTAACCTATTGTAACATTCACTAAGAAATGTGGTCAGTCAATCAGTGACGGTCATTCACTGAGACATGCAGTCAGTCAATCAGTTGCCGGTCATTCACTAAGACATGCAGTCAGCCAAGCAGTGGCCGGTCATTCACTGAGACATGCAGTCAGCCAACCAGTGGCTGGTCATTCACTAAGACATGTAGTCAGTCAATCAGTTGCCGGTCATTCACTAAGACATGCAGTCAGTCAACCAGTTGCCGGTCATTCACTAAGACATGCAGTAGGCCAATCAATTGCCAGTCATTCACTAAGACATGCAGT